>NC_051214.1:14130288-14280288 GCF_015220715.1 Pygocentrus nattereri | reverse complement strand
GGTTTGGCAGTGGGTCAGTAATGGTGTGGGGTGGCATTTCTTTGGAGGGCCGCACAGCCCTCCATGTGCTCGCCAGAGGTAGCCTGACTGCCATTAGGTACCGAGATGAGATCCTCAGACCCCTTGTGAGACCATATGCTGGTGCGGTTGGCCCTGGGTTCCTCCTAATGCAGGACAATGCTAGACCTCATTTGGCTGGAGTGTGCCAGCAGTTCCTGCAAGATGAAGGCATTGAAGCTATGGACTGGCCCGCCCGTTCCCCACCACAGACTGTCCAGGAGTTGGCGGATGCTTTAGTTCAGGTCTGGGAGGAGATCTCTCAGGAGAGCATCCGCCACCTCATCAGGAGCATGTGTATATATATATATATATATATATATATATATATATATATATATATATATATATATATATATATATATATATATACACACACACACACACGACCCATAAAAGTTGGGACATTGTGAAAAATGTTAATAAAAACAAAATGTGCAAATCATTTAAACATTATATTTCCTAGATTTTCCATTAGCTTCATCAAAGACTCTTGGTATCAAAAGTAAGTTTTACTAAATAATGATTTGAGAATCTTCTTTGCCAATGCAGTTTTTAAAGCACATGTTGAAAATCCTTTTTGCTCCAAAGGTGTTTTTTGACGGGTTTAGCTGATGAGTGCTGGCATCACAACAAGGGATTCAATGAGGTTTGGCAATCCTAATGTAGCACTTTTGTCAGCCTTTAAGTATTGTAGTTTTTCCAAACAGATTTCTGTTTAACATGTTATTACAAACAACAAAGAAATCATGCATATTTATTTGAAATATTTTATAAGCTGGGTGTTCCCAAATGTTAGACGGACAGTGCACTCCAACCATCCAAATCGCTTTAACCCCAGAAATGTGTTGAGACACCTTCTCTTCTGCTGTGGCAACATGCCACAACATCCTTTTATATCATTGTGGCGACAAGCCACAACACCTACACTATCGCTATGGCAACATGCCATCTTGGTATGCCACTTCCTCCTGCATGGACTGTCACCATGCCAACATAGATAGGCCTGCCCACACAGCTTACACCTTTTTTTTTGGTATCTATGCAGACCTGGGGCAGCATGGCAGCTCATGATCCACACTGGCATAATTTCAGTCCTCCAGCACTCCAACTCACCACTGGTGTTTTTAGAGCCAGCATCTAACCCATTCCCAACAGTTCATAACTGGATGCAGTTCAGTATCCATGGCCCAGAGACATCACATCACCAACTCAGGCCTTTAAAAAGCGGCCAAATATAAATGTTTATGACCATAGAATGGCCAGACTGCGAGCAAATGGAACAAATTAAAACCTCACTAGAATCAGGACAATCGAGCCAGACCCAATCAAGGCAGCAATACCGCTGCTACAGACTTTTTATTGGAGCATGTTTTTCTGTGTGTTCATGTTGAGATGAGGAGACAGAAGTGCAGTGAGGCATGAGGCAGTGAGGAAGAGGAAGGTTTTTGGAATAGATTTCCATTTTGGCAAAGTACAGCAGCCATCTACTAATCTACAGGTAAATAAATGATTGTGTATACAGTGTATCACAAAAGTGAGTACACCCCTCACATTTCTACAGATATTTAAGTATATCTTTTCATGGGACAACACTGACAAAATGACACTTTGACACAATGAAAAGTAGTCTGTGTGAAGCTTATATAACAGTGTAAATTTATTCTTCCCTCAAAATAACTCAATATACAGCCATTAATGTCTAAACCACTGGCAACAAAAGTGAGTACACCCCTAAGAGACTACACCCCTAAATGTCCAAATTGAGCACGGCTTGTCATTTTCCCTCCAAAATGTCATGTGACTCGTTAGTGTTACTCGGTCTCAGGTGTGCATAGGGAGCAGGTGTGTTCAAATTTGTAGTACAACTCTCACACTCTCTCATACTGGTCACTGAAAGTTCCAACATGGCACCTCATGGCAAAGAACTCTCTGAGGATCTTAAAAGACGAATTGTTGCGTTACAAGAAGATGGCCAAGGCTACAAGAAGATATCCAACACCCTGAAACTGAGCTGCAACACAGTGGCCAAGATCATCCAGCGTTTTAAAAGAGCAGGTTCCACTCAGAACAGACCTTGTGTTGGTCGTCCAAAGAAGCTAAGTGCATGTGCTAAGCGTCGCATCCAAATGCTGTCTTTGAAAGATAGGTGCAGGAGTGCTGTCAGCATTGCTGCAGAGATTGAAGAGGTGGGGGGTCAGCCTGTCAGTGCCCAGACCATACGCCGCACACTACATCAAATTGGTCTGCATGGCTGTCACCCGAGAAGGAAGCCTCTTCTGAAGTCTGTACACAAGAAAGCCCGCAAACAGTTTGCTAAAGACATGTCAACAAAGGACATGGATTACTGGAACCATGTCCTATGGTCTGATGAGACCAAGATTAATTTGTTTGGTTCAGATGGTCTCAAGCATGTGTGGTGGCAATCAGGTGAGGTCTACAAAGATAAGTGTGTCATGCCTACAGTCAAGCATGGTGGTGGGAATGTCATGGTCTAGGGCTGCATGAGTGCAGCAGGTGTTGGAGAGTTACATTTCATTGAGGGACACATGAACTCCAATATGTACTGTGAAATACTGAAGCAGAGCAAGGAGATGGACTGGCCAAGCATGTCTCCAGACCTAAACCCAATCTTTGGGGCATCCTCAAGCAGAAGGTGGAGGAGCGCAAAGTTTTGAATATCCACCAGCTCCGTGATGTCGTCATGGAGGTGTGGAAAAGCATTCCAGTGGCAGCCTGTGAAGCTCTGGTAAACTCCATGCCCAGGAGTGTTAAGGCAGTTCTGGAAAATAATGGTGGCCACACAAAATATTGACACTTCAGGAACTGTCTCTTAGGGGTGTACTCACTTTTTTGCCGGTGGTTTAGACATTAATGGCTGTATATTGAGTTATTTTGAGGGAAGAATAAATTTACACTGTTATATAAGCTGCACACAGACTACTTTTCATTGTGTCAAAGTGTCATTTTGTCAGTGTTGTCCCATGAAAAGGTATACTTAAATATCTGTAGAAATGTGAGGGGTGTACTCACTTTTGTGATACACTGTATATTCAGTACTCCTAAATACTGTATGTATACACATACCTACACACATATACCACTATACCTGGTCTTAATGTGTGGTAAACAGCGGATGTCATTTGGCTTTTTTTTTCTTTTCAGAATAAAGACAGTGGACCCGATATACTAAGTCTTCGGCCAGTTTCAGGCACAAATCAGATGCATTCTGCCTGTGTGTTATGTACAAAACAGGCAGTTTATGGGGCCAATGCTTAGGAAAAATGCAAAATGCACTCACTCTAAATTAAAATAAATGCAATTATAAACAGAAAAATTAGCCTTATAGGCATATGCCCAAATAAATAAGGTTTTAACCTTATTTTAAACACATATTTGGCTTAAACTAATATGTTAATGCTATTTTAGATATAAGACAATGGTCTTCCACCACCTGAACTTTTGTGATCGTAAAAGTTCGCAGTAAACCTGCCTCAGCTGAGCGATGTGGTCGGTTGGGCTATAATGCTTTAACAGGTCAGTAAGATGTGCCTGAGCCAGTGTGAAACAAATAAGACCGGAGTAATGTGCTCAAACTTTGCTTTTTTTAAAAAAACAGCAGGGCAATCACCCTGTCACACGTTACACTAGTCTAATCTAAAATTTGTGACAGCATGAAATCATTTCTACGCATCTGACAAAAATAGCATTTGTCTTATTTTTGATATGGTTCTTGAGTAATAAAATATAGTCTAAGGCCTGGGACACATCACACTGACTGCTGGCCTTCGGTTACCATCAGGCCAGTGGTGTGGGTCAGTGTTGTAGGCAGTGCAGTGCGTAGGGGACCACTGGCTCTAGTTAGTTCTCGTCAGCACCTTTTTGGCTGATTCAATATATTGAACAGCATCGCCAGTCAGTCTTCAGAGAGGGCAAATGAGGTAAAAAAAAACTAAAGCAAGAAAGAAAGCAGTGAAAGGAAACACTGTCAACAAGCACTGTCAACTCTTTAGGTTTAGCACTAGGAAAGGGCTTTTTAACTATTTTTATTGTTTGAATGTTCAAATATTTAATTGAATAATATGATTATCATATTCATCACTAGAAAAAAAATCAGTTATACATAAACATTCATTGTTTAATGTAAAAATGTTTACTTTTAAGTAGAATTTTTACCCACTCAGTGCCACCCTCTAGGTATAGCCAAAGTCAGCATAGGAAGGTCTGTCCATTCAACAGCCATCTTTGTAGTGCCCCCAAACAGTTGTTTCCAGTCATACAAGAGCATACTCTTATCTCTTTGAATGGGGAGACACCTATCAACTCAAACTAAAAGCCACATAAACATTTCAAAAATATTTTTAAATAACTGATAAAATCTGACAAAAACAGCATAAATAGTTTGTACCATTTAGCCAAAATAACAAAAAAAGTAGACGTTTAGCTTTTCTGGCTACTGCACATACACATACCTCCACAGCAACAGGGAGTTTGTCCCACTAGTGGCTTAACCAGCAAACTGATAGGCTCCACTTATGAAGGGCAGGACTTTCATAATTAATTTGGACTGGTCTCCACCTTTATGACATCTCTGGTTTAGCTTTAAACATGGACACTGGAAGCATATAATACACTTTTTATGCTGCAGTTTTACAGATTAATGCAGCTCCCTTTTGTGCAAGAGCATACGTGAGCATGTGCATGCATAGAAAGCTTGGTGGAAGAAAAAGCACTACTATCACTCTATCACTGAACTTTCACTCTGTTTTGTTTTGAACTTGTTGACGGCTACAATACTTCGCAGCTTTTAAATCACAAGATTGTGGGTACAGAGTTAGTGGATGGAGGTCTGTACAATTCACATGATAAGCTCCAACTATAATAATGTTTGCGTTGAAAAAACACATCATTGCACTCCTCATACTAATATGTTGCTGATAGGCAACATGAAGCCACACAAATGCTGGCACTGTAACCCAGGTGCCAGCGAAAATGGATGTTTATCAAAAAAGAGCATAAGCAGTGTATATTGTTTATTTTAGAAGGAAAAGGCAGGATATGCACTGTACTTCTTATTTTACTCTCCTGGGAAAACTGAACTTGTGGTGGCCGAATTTTTCATTGCAGCTATACCAAACAATTAAACAAAGAAATTTCCTGTTTGTCGTATATCAAAAACGTGACTGTATCTTTAAATCTACTCATCAGAGTATTGGAATTCAGTGAAGCAGGTTAAAATGTGTGTGTACAGATGCCTCTGTGTGTGTGTGTGTGTGTGTGTGTGTGTGTGTGTGTGTGTGTATAAGGAAGATACTGTGCTCAGTGAAGCAGGCTAAAATGCTGTCAGCTCTCCCCTTTAGTCAATCACCACAGTGGCAACAGCAAAGGGCAGAGCAGGTCTTCTGTTGACTGTCCTGTCTGTCTGCCGGGACATGATTTGTGTGTGAGTGTGGAGGGGTGGGTTAACAGGCATCTGTCCACGCTAATACTGATGTGAAAAGACACCTGCGCATGGGCTTACAGTGATCTAAACAGACACCTGCACTTACTGGCTCTGAAAGACACCTCAAGAGGCCAAAAAACTCAAATGGGGACAAAATGTCTGAGTGAATAATTTAAGAGCTCAAAATGGACGAGGGGGTGGGTTTTAGAGAGATAGAGAGAACAGCACACTACTGTTCATGGCCAGATTTATTAGTAGAAATTATCTAAGTGATCAATATAAGCCAACAGGTCTGGAGGAGTAATATGAATTGCTATAACTCAATATACTATATGCTATATGCATATGCATGCAATATGCTATATACAGGGTAAACAAACACTGGGGATGTGCCAGATTCAGCATATTTTTTGCCCTGAGCATGTAATCAGCAGTCAATTTACCATTACAATTTTGGTCGACTGTGGTCATTTTATGACGCAAATAACGTGACGCAGATAAGTGCACTCCCGCTGTATTTGAATGCCGCTGCTACACCTACACCAAAATGTCATAGTATAATTATGCATGACTCATTGTGCTAACAGCCAGTTGCCTTTTCCTTTGAATATAGCAGTTTATTTAAAAGCAACTGATTTTTCATGTATGGATTTAAAATGGTTTGGCCCGTTAAAGACCAAATAAACGTTATTTATATTGGAACACAGGCAAATTTAAAGTACTGGAAATGTGTGTGTATTTAATGTGTTCATTAAGTTCAACCTAACCCATAGGCTAATAAAAAAAGGCCATTAGCCAATCTGGCTGGAAAGGCACTGGGATCTGCCACAAACATTCATGATCGGTGCATCCCTAATAAATATGTGTGTGGGTGTGCATTTCACACTCACAGTTCAATGGCTTTGTTCCACATGATGGTGTATCCTGAGAGGGTGAAAGACTCCACATTTACGATGTGGATGTTTCCTCGCTCCGTGCCGACATACAACCACTTGCTTTGGAAAGGCAGATGACAGAATGTTATCCTGAAACAGAAACAGAGGGAGAGAGAGAGAGAGAGAGAGAGAGAAAGTGATTCATTTGCAGGCAGGGCTGGACCAAATGTCTGCAAAAATGCAAGATGGGTGTTTTAATTGATGTTAATTACACTGTAATTGTGTATGGGCTGGGCTGTGTCTGAATGAAGGAATAAGCAAATGAAAGTGTGTTAGCTGGACCTGACGGCAGCACTTTCCAGCAGGTCCCCAGGCACTCAGCAAGTGGAGCGGAGGGGAAGCTAACACTTCCATTACTGAGCTTTTCTGCTTAATCACAAATGTTAATCCCAATTACAGCAGTGACAGTACTGACTCGCCGGCCTTGCTTAAGTGCTACATTTTCACACAGAGCTACTGTGTTGCTGTCTAACGGGTCTTACTGAATGTGACTGATTAACCCTCAGAAGTCGCAGTTAATGCCAGCAATTACAAAAGCGCATACTCATTTCATACTAAACATTTCTAACCCATAGGTCACTAAAACAAGGGGAGAAATTCTGTTGAAAATGTGAAACCAAAGCAACTGATATCACAGCTATGTTAGGCAGCAGAAGAGGAGAAAATGTATTATTTAAATTTGATAAAATGTTATTGCTGTGTAGGCCTATGACAATTATTATATAACCTGATCATTTTAGCTGACCCCAATGATTTTTTTAATATAAAATCTCTGGCATTTTGGCATATTTCTCTTCATCAAAAGTCATATGATTATATACACTGTCAGAATTTGCTGCTTGGTTCTGCATCTTATGAAATTATTGCTTTAAACATTTCCATCATTCGACACATTTTGACTAGATATAGTCTTTTAGTGTAAACAGGGTGAACATATATGCCCTCTCTATACTGTACTCCGAGACAATGTGTCAATTGGTTTTCCCTAGTTCTGAACTCTGCTACTCTTTGATTACGGATCTGCATCTTTTTCTGCCTGCCTGTGCGTTGATCCCTGCCTGCTATGACACTGAATATAATTAATATATGACATTGACATATAATGAATATAACATATAGAATATGTCTTAATGAATAGAATATAATGCCCTTAATTAAGCCATTTTGCACTTGCAACCTGCCCCTACATTACAGAAGACGTTGCCAATCAAGGTTACTGCAAGTGGCTTCAAACCTCCATCTATCAACAAGCCTGTCTCCACACCACCAGATTACCCCATCTTTTACCATGGGGAGCCAGAGCTGTGTATGAACATATCGATCTTATTAAGACTTCTTTATATACGTTTCCATGTGTTTGTGAAGTCTGTGTTCAATACCTGAGTTCTGAGCCTTTTTCTTGTGTTTGGTTTTCATTGGTTTTGACCCCTGCTCCTCTTTTTGTTTTGTCTGATTATAGATCTGCATGTTTTCCTGCCTGCCTGTGTGCTGACCCCTGTCTATGGCAATGAGCATGGGAATGCTCCTAAGTCACATCGCACTTGCAACCTGCCTCAACCCCTACAGTACACAATCACAGCAGCTGACATTAACTTGCAAAATTAACACCCAGAGAATGAACGTTCTTCAAAGAACAGAACATGACAGGGTAGAAAACCTCGTACTGTAGTAGAATTTGGATCTGATTTGCTTTAAATCGGGAGGTGAGGAAAAGTAATTTCCTATATATATAATATATATATATATATATATATATATATATATATATATATATATATATATATATATATGTTCGGTGTCACAAACACATCCGTTGGTCAGTACATACTGGCTTGATTTGTTCTACAGAGAATATAAAATGCTTCTTAGCATGAATTTGTATTTTTACCAACATGCTGATTTGCACAGGATCAATATAACCTGGAATTATTTCTACAGCTCGTTTTACAGAAGGCCACAGTATCTTAAACACATGGCGGATTCAGATGGGAATGAGATCACTGAGAAATGCTGCTAAAAAGACATCACCCCTCCTTTCCATGTAAAACTAATCATGTCAGAACAGGGTTTAAGACTAAATTACGGCATTAACCGTTTTTTGCTCTTCACAGCTGTTTTAAAAGCGTAGTGAACTTTCTGATGCTCATGTTAAGAGGCCCGAGATTTCACCCAGGCTGTACAAGCAGAACAGCAGAGCTTCCCAGATGCAGCAGTATATTTAAAGAAAAGGTGTGGAGCCTACAAAAATTATCAGAAAAATGAATAAAAACTTAATGAAATGCAATTCCTACAATTCAAGACCATTCTGAAACAAACAAAAAGCTAAACATTTCATGCTGCATACACAAAATACACAGAAAACTGTAGAGGGTAAACAAACGTGTCATGCTCTTTTAGGAATTATATTAGAATGAGTAAAGTAACTTATTCCACTGTTTGCAAAGACTGTATGTCTTTTTCCAAATATGCAAATATTTCCACTATTTGTAGAACTTGGTTGTAGTACCTCTCTGCAGATCAAACTCTGTATTTGTAAGCCATTGCATGCACAGTGTCTTCCAAATGCAGCAATGTAATTTACAATATATGACAATTATTTGTCAAATAAAAATTCATGCTTGTGACAGGCCTACCTGTAAGCATTAAAATGTTTGATGGAGATTTGAGGATTTTAAATGGAACAAAGCCTTGCTTGGTTTAGGTGTGGATACAGTATTGATACACAGACTCACACACACACACACACACACACACACACACACACACACACACACACACACACACACACATACACACACACACACAAAACACCTGAGTCCCAGTCTTTATACCAGTACCCTGAAGAATCGTGCATATATTCATAAGTGAGAGGGAGTCAGGATATCATCACACTTTTCTCTGTCTGTCTCTCACACACACCAATGCCTCACAAAACAGGACTGGCAGACCCCACAAGCTGGACAGCTGATGGCTGCAGCTTGCCATTTCCTCTCTTGAGGAGAAGAAGAAAAAAGCAACAGTTGAAAAAAAGACAAGCAGAGAGAAAAAGAGAGAGAAAACAGGAGACCCTCTTGGAGGCCAAGAAGATCTAATCTTCTGCATGTAAGTAAGTGTTCTCTCTTTCGATGAACTGCCAGGGTCAAGAACTCAATTTCCCATGCGGACCTGAAAACCAGCAGCCTTTCAGCAGGGCTTATGGAGCACAGTACACATAAACAGACGGTGCACTGCCGACTGAACAACGACATGACCCTTTCTGGACCCATAACAGCAGCTCAGGAAAGCTAAGCAGGCCAGCTACTGCAGTTCTTTGAAGCCATACTTAGGCGATTAGTGGTGAATGTTGATGGTGGTCAGTAGTTGATCAGCCAAAACATGTTTGACGTCTTTAAGTTTGATTCTTTAATTCTGCATATTGGCCTATCTATAAAAAGGTACATATTGCTAAGAACTGAAGTAGCAGCCATCCTGAAAGCATTTTTTTTCATATAAAAAAATATTATTATATTATAAATAACAATGTGTTATATGTGTCAGAAACCACTTAAGAATACCTATTTGAGATTGTTTAATATACTGGAGGCATGTCCGTGATTATTTAGGCATGCAACTACATACTAGATATGAATCTCCACAGTGAAGTGAAGTTGGCTGATCGACTACATTCGGAGGGAAAAACTGGATAAATCTAACTGAAAACTATTCCTTTAAACCACACAAGCTACTTTTTATAGGCAGTTTGACAAAATGCCTCCCACACAGAAACAAATCTCTACTAATTCTGTCAATGAAATGGCAACACCAACAATAGCGATGTTCAGCAGGGTAACATGCTGAAAACCCAAGACAAGCCATTAGAAAAAGATCTATGAAAGGAAGGCTAGAAGATTAATTGTATTTTTACCATCATCACAATGTACATTTACAAGATAAATATAGCTAAGGGCTGCAATAACAGAACAAATGAAATCACATTATACATGCCATCAGAGTGATACAATTCAACTGGTTAGAATTTAGCATTAGGAGTCTAATGTCTAACACCTAAATGCATATCATTAGAGCAGCAGAATGCTTATGAACATAGATGTTTGCTTAATCACACAAAAACCAGACACCATTAAATTGTCTATTTTAATTATGCTTTAATATCACCATTGCAGCTTCATTTCACATCAAACATTCATATTATACAACTGTGACTGTAAAGATGCAAAATCTGGCGCAACCAAGTTATGTACAACACTTGCCGTTAGGGGTGCATTATTGGAATCAGCCAAGATCAGAGTCAACAGACTTTTGCTCCAAATGTGATTGACAGTCGGCCAGTTTAACTTTTTTATTTTATCTGTGTAACAGTTTTATGAAATAAATAATCTACTTTTGAATGCTGCTGCAAAACCAATAGCATACAGCAGTAGCACAACTATGCATGACCTAATGAGTTAAATATATATATATATATATATATATATATATATATATATATATATATATATATATACACACACACACACATATATATATATATATATATATATATATTTTTTTTTTTTTTTTTTTTTTTTTTTTTTGATGTTACTGGTCAAAGAATGTTGGAGATGGAGCTGCCAGGTAGAAGGAGAAGAGGTAGACCTCCGAGGAGGTTTATGGATGTAGTGAAGGTGGACATGAAGATAGTTGGTGTGAGAGTAGAGGAGGCAGTGGATAGGGCAAGATGGAGGCAGATGATCCGCTGTGGCGACCCCTAAAGGGAGCAGCCGAAAGAGGAAGAAGAAGATATATTTTTTGATGTAGGACTTCTTTATATAACTCAAAAACTGACTTTTCATTTACAAATTTGAAATGCCAGATTCACCCATTAAAGAGTTAACATTGTTATTTGTAAGGTTTAAGAAAGACAAATTAGAAATTAGATGATCTCAGCATTCGTACATCTTCAGAAATATATATTACTACTGAAATGTAATGGTTGTATATGTTAATTTTGCCACTTTTACTATTTGACAGAGGCACAATGTCACGGTCTTCATGTGGATGTCTTGTTTGGGGTGGGGTGAGGGGGGGGGGTGAGGGGGGGGGGGGTGAGGGGGGGGGGGGGTTGGGGGGGTTGAGTGGTGCAGAAGGAAAACATGACGTGGCATTTGGTGTTGCTGAAAGGGGGCGCCAGAGGGTCTGCTTCAGGATGACAAGGCAAGATTTCTCTTGGAGTGCCTCATTCTGCATACGCACAATGCAGCCAAACACTTTTACAAACACTTGCACATTCTCTCTCTCCTTTCTCTTCTTTCTGAGCATGGCTGCAGAAAAGAATAACACTTCAGAGCCAAAGGCATCCTCAATCACATACTCACACACTCCACCGCATACACTCAGCTGGTAGGAGTGGAGTAGGTGTTTGTGTGGCGCGTTGCTGCTGCAGTGTCATGAAGAGCTAAATGAGTGTGTTAGCATGGCTGTTGGGTGCCCTGCACTCCTGACATTTGGCTTGCTCTTTGCTGAGGCTTCGACCTGCAGCGATGCACACACACACACACACACACACACACACAAAAGCCCTTCCTGTGGAGACCAGAAGAAGCCCTTAAAATAAGAGGTTCTCAAACCCCAGGGCCACGGATCATTTGATACCACAATAATGCAGCAGTGAGCAGGACAAGGTTAGCAGCATGACTGCTGAAAACCACTTATTATTATTATCAATAAAGCTAGACTATGTAAGTTTTGGCATCGCTGGTGGAAATGCGCAATTGCATGCAATATATGTATAGTAGAACATTTTATTACGACGGTTAGGTGACTGGTTGGTGGGCCTAAGCTAAGCTAACCTTCCTGCCAACTTAATGGCCTTTGAAAACCATTGAAGACTGCTGTCACCCCAAACACAGTGGATCAACCAAGAAATGTATGGTGTCTGAAGTTTGCGTCTTTAGTTTAGCAATGGCGAATACATTGCATTACATGGGAATTGAAGACAATTGTTATGCGTGAGCGCTCCGTGCGTGTTTTTTTCTCTCTCTCTCGTTCGTGCTCTCTCATTAACTCCCTTTTCTGCTCCGGTCGGTCTATCTTTCACTTTATAGGTAGATCGGGGTGTCATTCATCATCCTACGATGCTCATCTTTTACTGGCCAATCAGAGGGCACGTCAGGACCAAGAGAGGGGCGGGACTTCGAGTTCAAAAGCTGCGCGGCGGCACTTGCTCGGAAGCCTTTGGCTCGCTTGTTGGGTTGTGTTCACGCTGTGCTGCTCGTTTAGATAACGCTGTTTTGTGACGTCGTTGTGTCGTTTGCTGTTATATGTACATGCTGTTATCGTTATATGTATTGCTGTTGTCATCATTGGCCGTTTGTTGTACTGTCTGCCCTGGTTTCCTGCTGGGAGGAAGAACAGTTTAGAAGGTGCGCGCACTTACACTGCCACACGCAGGTAGTCTGAGTGTCTAGACATAGACAATTTAGAGGTGGGTACCGCCCCCTGTACTTTTGGTCTAGGTTAGCTTAGAGTAGCAGTCAGCTCTTTTATTTCTGTTAGCTGGATAAGATACTAAAATACAAGCTAGTGTAGTTCCTTTTATTATTTTCTTTTCTTTGGTGATGTCTGTGTTCTCTCCCAGACTGGTCCAGTTCTTCAACGTCCTAGTGTTGGTTGTCTTGAGGTGTTTTGAGGACATCATCTGTGTCCTTTTTATACTATTGTGTATCATTTTGGATGTCTTTGAATTAAATCTGTCCCCACACTCTCCCCGGACTGTAGCCTTTTTTGGGAATGTAACATTTGGGGGCTCGTCTGGGATAGATGACTGATAAATTACTCATAGACCCTCAGATTAATGAACTGTACCATGGTGTTTGTGGGTGGCTTGGCATTGGTGTTATAACTTTATCTCTGCGTACAGTATGGCAACCTTTTGACTTGCAGTTGTTCATTGAACAAGACCTCAAAAATTGACAATAGATGACATGCGTATTGAAATATACTCTGGGAAAGGCAGATAATCTGCTTATCAACTTGAAATCTACCCTTTTTAGTCCCTGGTCAAATTAAGCATTAATACCACACCATGCTGTTTTTTAAATTCTCATTCTCCTGTAACATACGAACAAACCGTAATGACTTTTGCCTGCTGCAAAAGCATCTTCTGAGGTTTGATTGTCACCATACACTAATAACATCATGTGTCAATGTGTCACCACCTCCAGATATCGTCCTTGCCTAGTACCAAGCAAAAATGCTCAGCTAGCTCGATGCCTATAATTGTTTTTCACTCATAAATTTATTTAGTTGGTGAGTTAACCTTGCTTGTCTAAATACAATGTAACGTTTTTAATTCTGTCAGTCCTCAGATGGACGAGAACTGCATTCCCCAGAACCCACTGGGGAATCAAGAGGCGGAGCTAGTTCCATTGCTGTTGCAAAAGGACCATGCAATCCATTACCCAGACTCCTCAGCAAAGTCATATGACTCCGGAACGGTTCTCGTCCTCCAATCACTATTTAAGTTCACCTGAGTACTAAATACCTACAGCTGTGTATTGGTCATATGACTAGAGAGAGATATAGTATATAAACCCAGGCTTTAGCCAAGACTAGTTTTGAGGTATTGCTTTCCCTGTGAAACTACTGAGTGGTTTCTTTACTGGTGTTTATCGTGTATTTGACCGTCTGCCTGTTTTTGTTTGTTTACTATGCCTTTTGGATTTGCCTTTGTGTACTTCGGCATGGTTTATTGGATATATGGTTTTGACCCATCGCATGTTTTGTGGACTCCTATCTATATTGCCCTTTTTGGTTATGGTCACCATTCTGACTGCTGTGTTTACTGGAACTGACCCATGCCTGTTTTCTGACTACTCTATACTTTCCTGATTCTACAAGTAAAGATTCACTTGTGTTTTATATCCACAATCGTCTGCTTCCTGATCTCACGTTCCAACTGTTATAGGACCGAAGTCACGAATCAAGCAATTTCTTTGTGCTACCCTAATAGCCTGCACTCCAGTGTACAAACAAAAAGAATGATCACTGAGCAGGACTCTCTTTCTTAATTTCTTGACTGTAGTTCTGGCTGGGTTAATTTTTTCTTTTGCTCCAACACACCTGCTAACTTGTCTGCTAATTAGCGAACATTCTATGAGATTCATCTCACTGAAGGTTTGGTAATTAACAAATGAGTTGAATTGGATGCGTCGGAGCAGAGGCCCTAAACTTGGAGCTGAGAATCAATGTTCTATTCAGCTGAAACTGAACGGTCACCATGAGGGAGAGTCATGCCTGGAACAAACACACAGACAGAGACACAGACACACACACAGTCCAAACACACCACAAGTAAGTTTTTTTTAATAGACAACTTTAATACAGCTATAATCTGTAGCTGTTTTGCTCTACATTAAAATTTATATTATATAATTGTAATCATATATTTGCAATTAATTATATAATCACAATGAATTACATTCACATTCAATTCAAGTATGGTCGTAAGATATTTTTCTTGTTTGTATTAACAGAAAATAAAAATAAACATTGATTGGATGTTTGTCTTCTGTAAGTGAGAATGAATTCAAGTAAAAAATTCAGTTTTGAAGGTTCATCTACTCTTGTCTTCCTCATCTGTCTTAGTAGACCTTTTTTGTGACATCTGTCTGATTGCACAAAGCAGTGGATTCAACACCTAAAAATATCAGTGAGTGTTTTTAAGCAGTTCTCACGGATCCTCATTCAATAACTAGGTGATACTTCAGACTCTACTGCAGTGGTAAGCATTTCAATGTGCATTCAAGAGTGTGTTTCAGCAGACAGGTGGGCCAAAGGCAGTTTTAGCAACTCCTTCCTCCCTCTTAGTCTGCTCTGGTCACCATGACAACCTCCGGCAGCTTCGAGTCAGACTGTCAACACGTGGCTGGAGCATCCTGAGAGGAAATTCATCACACCGTCCCTTTTTTTGGGAACCAACCTCTGTCAGAGATTGGAAATGACTACGGGGATATTCCTTGTGAGCACTACATAACCAATAATACATAATTATTGAGTTTATAACAATTCATTTATATAACCTTCCCCTTATAAATATATGTGATGAGCTAAGTTATGCCTGTAAAGGTAATGCAGCTAATACTGGAAGCCTTTATCCCATTAATTAGCATTGTGGCAAGTTAACATGAAATACAGCTGATTGTGACTGATATTGATAATAGCTCACACTTTTTAAATTCATGTAACTATTCTAAGAATTACAAAAAACAGCTATTGCATTATTTATTTTCAAGAAAACATATAAATATAACATGAAGTGCTTCAACAGAGCATGCTTGATTGTGGATCAGCACCGTAAATTGTCATTAGATTCTTTCATTGGTTTGCTAATGTGATTTTATAGTGATTTGTTTTCTTTTGTACTATACAGGTTTTGAAAATAACAGAAAAATGCCGCAGACTAATAGGACAGAGCCATGTGTTGCATTTCTAACATGCTTATTTAAAGGTCTGTTTTCTAGACACATATTTCAGTCTTGGACTGAATCAGACTGTCAGTGTAAAACCTCCAGGCTTAATTTGGGTCCAGTTTACTGACCCTCACAGTCTGCTCTTTAATGACTACTCCAGTCTGATTGGATAACCCCTTAGAGACTATGTGTACTCTTTTCAGGTTCACATGCTCGGTTCTCTCTGTGTCTCCTCGGGCGCCAAGAAACTTGTGGAGATGCACGGTAAATGTCATACATACACACATACACATACACACACATACCCACACATGCACAGACGTGGGGATGTGGCAGGAACTTGTTCACCCCTAAAAGCTGCTGTTGGCGAGCTGTCGCCCTCGTCAGTACACAGGCCGCTGATGGAAAGTGAAGGGTCAGCTCCTCTCAAATTAGGATCAACAGCTGCACACCATTGGTTGAGACGTTTAACTCCTTCGTATAATGATCCTGTGGCTGTGTGTTTGATAGACGTTTTCATCTTGAATCCTCACAAAATGTACAGTATCTACAATTAAAGATATTACGTCTTCTTGCCTTTAATACAAACACATATTTGTTTTGTTTAAGTAACATCAGACAGTCACCTATGTATCTGACATGTTAAGCAAACTGATGTATGTATGTGTGTGTGTGTGTGTGTGTGTGTGTGTGTGTGTGTGTGTGTGTATTGTTAGTCTCACAAAGGCACTATAAATACTCAATACACCTTAAAATACATATTCATCAGTTCAGATCTCCAGACAAGTAATACGCAATAAATACAGTTTTCTATGTTAAGGCAATGACACTCAAATTATTGTAGGTGGAGCATGTGAGCAATGCAGAGTGGGAGCGGAGGGGTGGCATAACATTGTGATGTATGTTAGCCATCGTCCATTCACATAACCTTTTAACATGTTTTTTTTTTTTCAGGTGCACATCCGTGCTGTGAATCTCAAAAAAAAAAAAGATCTACTGGATTCAGATCTGCTAACCAGGAAGGCCACTGAAGAACTGAAGAACACTGTTCTTCTGTTGTCATGTATATGAAACCAGCTTGAGATAACTTTTGCTTTGTGACAATGCATTATCATGTGATGTCATCATAAACTATGGCCCTGAAGGGATGCAGCAACAGTACTCAAATAAGATTGGGCATACAAGAGATGACTGACTGGTATTAAAGTGTGCCAAGAAAACATTCCCCACACCAGTACACCACCTCCACCAGCCAGGACTATGGACACAAGGGAGGTTGGGTTCATGGATTCATGTTGTTCAAAATTGTTCTGTATAGAACCATGAACACTCAAATAACCCTTTGCATGATTAAAGGGTTCTTCAGCTTGATGAAGAATTTGTTGAATATGGTTCTAAATTGTACCAAAAAAGGTTCTTCTATTATTACAAGCATGACATTGTAACAATAGAAGAACACTTTTTGGTGCTGTATGGAACCATTTTCAAAAAGGCTCTACATAGAACCATCTACAGCACATTCTCCATCAATCTGAAGAACCTTGTAGGTGGAGCTGGTGCTATTGGCGCTATCATTTGGCTCTTTTCAAAAAGGTTCCTCACAGAACCATATTCAACACTTTCTCAATCAATATGAAGAACCCTAACGCGATGCAAAGAACCCTTGAATCATGCAGAGGTTTCTTTAAGTGTTCATGGTTCGATACAGATGTTTCTTTTAGCAAAGTCTCTTCCGCAGTCGATCTTTCCCTTTAAAATAGTGTTAGGGGGATTTAAGTACCTGGGAGTATTCTTTACCAACTCATTTAATGCCCTTTTCTCCAAACATTTTCAACCTCTCCTGGTGAAATTTAAATCAGACATAACCAGGTCAGCCTCCCTTCCATTTTCCCTTATAGGTTGTCAGCTGTGTTAGCTTGATTAAAATGATCACACTCCCTAGATTCTTATATACATTTCAACATATCCCAGTGAAATCAGTTTTTGTCAACCTTGAACATCTGCTGAATATATTTTTATGGGACAACAAACCTGCATGTCTCAAGAGGTCAGTTCTTCAGCTCTCAAAGTCTGAAGGAGGCTTGCCGCTCCCTAACTTTAGGCACTGCCGTTGGGATTGTAACATCCATAAATCTACTGGGCCTATTGGAGAGCATCAAATGGTCTTCCACCTTGGGCTCATATGGCATCTCGTCCGCCCGTAGCTCTATTTGCTGTATTTTGCTCCCAGCTCCCCATATCTGTTAACAAAGCTTCTACTAATCCAGTTGTTACAGTACTGTTAAAATTAGGCTCCAATTTAGGAAACATTTTGGTTTTCATAGTGTCTCAATTCATATGCCCATCTTAAAAAAACACTTGTTTATAAAGATGGTGTCTTTTTGTCATTCTCATGTTTATCAACTAAATTCTGCTTACCCATGTCACTTTGTTCAACAGTTATTCCCCACTAACCAACCCACTGAAACCTATATTGATCAATTTCTTGATCAGCGTAAGACGCGACTCATATCTGTAATTTATAATTTAATTAATCTTAATTTATTTTTTATTAATTAAATGTATAATTTAATTAATAATTTAATCTGTACAGGCAGCACCTAATAAAACTCTTAAAAATCCTGGGAGGAGAACTTGGAAATTACTATATCTTTGCTCGCATCCTGGACCCGGATACTTTACTCATCCATATGTGCCAGACATGGCCTACTGAATTGTAAGGTGCTCCACAAAGCTCACTTTATTAATGCTAGGCTGGCAAAGATATTTCCAAATTTAAGTGATGCTTGTGAGAGATGTAAACAGTCTCCGGCTGACCATGTACATATGTTGCGGACATGCCCCCGATTTACTAGTTTTTGGTCTAATATATTTGACACTCGCAATCAAATCCTCAACTGTAATTTAGGCCCTAAACCTTTAACATCCCTATTTGGTATCATCCCTAATTTGTGCCTGCCTGCAACCTCACAATGTGTCACTGCCTTCACAACCTTTCTGGCCAGAAGTGCCATTCATCGAAAATGGAAACAGGCCTCTCCATCATTACATGACAGTGGGATACAGGATGTCCTATTATGCAAGATATTCCTTGAAGGGTTCCTTGGGATCCTTTCACAGGACCTGGGATCCTATGCTTGATTTTATCAACAACTCTGTTTCACTTGAAGATAGCGATGCCTAAATATGTGAACTGAGAGGTGTGTTTTTTGTACATATTGTAATTTATCATTTACATTTATTATTTGTAATTTACATATAATAAATATACATAAATGTATCATTTACATATTGATTTAGACCACTCTTGTTCTGGTAGATATTCTGTTTTAGATATTCTATTCTGTCTCTGTCAGAAACCAGCCATTAGCGGTGTACTTTGTGTACTTCTGGTGCCGGTCCCAAGCCCGGATAAATGGTTGCGTCAGGAAGGGCATCCGGCGTAAAACCTGTGCTAAAACTATCATGCGGATCCCAAATATTATTGCCATACCGGATCGGTCGAGGCCCTGTTGACCAGAAGGGTGCCGGTGGAAATTGGACTACTGTGGGTCGAAGACCATCAAAGAGGAGAGGAGGAAGGCGGGTTAGAAGGCAGCGAGAGAGAAGGAAAGGCAGGGGTGTGGAGGTTAGAGTAGGGACTCTGAACATAGGGACAATGACTAGTAAAGGCAGAGAGCTTGCAGACATGATGGAGAGAAGGAAGGTAGATATTCTGTGTGTTCAGGAGACCAGATGGAAAGGAAGCAAGGCCAGGAACACTGGAGGTGGATTCAAACTGTTCTATAATGGTGTAGAGAGGAAGAGAAATGGAGTAGGGATAATCCTAAAGGAACAGCTTGTGAAAAGTGTTCTGGATGTAAAGAGAGTGTCAGACAGGATCATGAGCCTGAAGTTGGAGGCTGATGGTGCAATTTTGAATGTGGTCAGTTCATATGCGCCACAGGTTGGTTGTCAGTTAGAGGAGAAAGAGGAATTTTGGAGTAAGATGGATGTAGTGGTAGATGGTGTCCCTAGAGAGGAGAGATTGGTGATTGGTGCAGACTTCAATGGACATGTTGGTGAAGGGAACAGTGGGGATGAAGAGGTGCTGGGTATGTATGGTGTGAAAGACAGGAATGCGGAAGGTCAGATGGTTGTAGATTTTGCAAAGAGAATGGAAATGGCTGTGGTGAACACATATTTTCAGAAGAGGGAAGAACACAGGGTGACATACAAGAGTGGAGGGAGGTGCACACAGGTGGATTATATCCTTAGCAGGAGATGCCACCTAAAGGAGATTGGAGATTGTAAAGTGGTACCAGGGAAAAGTGTAGCAAGGCAGCATAGTGTTGTTGTCTGTAGAATGAGATTAGAAACAAAGAAGAGGAAGAGAGTGAAGACAGAGCCAAAGATTAGATGGTGGAAGCTGAAGGAGGAGGATGCTTGCAGGCAGTTCAGGGAAAAATTGCAACAGGACCTTGCAGGCAGTGAGGAGCTACCTGAGGACTGGGAAACTACAGCTAAGGTGGTGAGAGAAACTGGCAAGAATGTGTTGGGTGTTTCATCTGGTCAGAGGAAAGAAGACAAGGAAAGTTGGTGGTGGAATGAGGAAGTCCAGGAGAGTATTCAGAAGAAGAAGGCAGCTAAGAAAAAGTGGGATAACCAGAGAGATGAAGGAAGTAGGCAGCAGTACTGTGAGGCTAGTTGCATAGCGAAAAGAATGGTGGCAAAGGCAAAGGCTCAGGCCTATGATGAGCTGTATGAGAGGCTGGACAGTAAAGAAGGAGTAAAGGACTTGTATCGCTTGGCTAAACAGAGAGATAGAGCTGGAAAGGATGTACAGCAGGTTAGGCTGATAAAGGATAGAGAGGGAAATGTACTAGTGAGTAAACAGAGAGTGATGAGGAGATGGAAGGAGTACTTTGAAGAACTAATGAATGAGGAAAACGAGAGAGGAAGACAACAGGGAGAGATAGTGGATCAGGAAGTGCAGAGAATTAGTAAAGTGGAAGTGAGGGCAGCTTTAAAAAGGATGAAGAATGGAAAGGCAGTTGGTCCAGATGACATACTTGTGGAGGTATGGAGATGTTTAGAAGAGAAGGCAGTGGACTTTTTAACCAGGTTGTTTAACAAAATCCTGGAGAGTGAGAGGATGCCTGATGAGTGGAGAAGCAGTGTATTGGTCCCCATTATTAAGAACAAGGGTGATGTGCAGAGCTGCAGTAACTACAGAGGTATAAAGTTGATGAGCCACACCATGAAGGTATGGGAAAGAGTTGTTGAAGCAAGGCTAAGGAGAGAGGTTCAGATCAGTGAGCAGCAGTTTGGTTTCATGCCCAGAAAGAGTACCACAGATGCAATTTTTGCGTTGAGAGTGTTGGTAGAGAAGTACAGAGAAGGTCAGAAGGAGCTGCATTGTGTCTTTGTGGATCTAGAGAAGGCATATGATAGGGTGCCAAGAGAGGAACTGTGGTACTGTATGAGGAAGTGAGGTGTAGCTGAAAAGTATGTTAGGGTGGTGCAGGACATGTATGAGGATAGTGAGACAGTGGTGAGGTGTGCAGGTGGAGTGACAAATGGTTTCAAGGTGAAGGTAGGGTTACATCAGGGATCAGCTTTGAGCCCCTTCTTGTTTGCAATAGTGATGGACAGGTAGACAGATGATGTCAGGCAGGAGGCTCCATTGACCATGATGTTTGCAGATGACATTGTAATCTGTGGTGAGAGTACAGAGCAGGTGGAAGAGAATCTGGAGAGGTGGAGGTTTGCACTGGAGAGGAGAGGAATGAAGGTCAGTAGAGATAAGACGGAATACATATGTGTGAATGAGAGGGAGGCAGGTGGAAAGGTGAAGATGCAAGGAGTAGAGGTCGTAAAGGTGGATGACTTCAAATATCTTGGGTCAACCATCCAGAGCAATGGACAGTGTAGAAAAGAGGTGAAGAAGAGGGTGCAGGCAGGATGGAGTGGGTGGAGACGGGTGTCAGGGCTGATGTGTGACAGAAAGATAGCAGCAAGAGTGAAAGGGAAGGTTTACAAGACAGTAGTGCATCCTGCTATGATGTATGGCTTGGAGACGGTGGCTCTGTCTAAAAGACAGGAGGCTGAGCTGGAGGTGGCGGAGATGAAGATGCTGAGATTTTCAATGGGAGTGAGAAGGATGGACAACATTAGAAATGAGCAGTTCAGGGGGACAGTGAAGGTGGAGCAGTTTGGAGATAAAGCCAGAGAGGCCAGGTGGGAGATGGTTTGGACATGTGTTGAGGAGGAATAGTGGATATATTGGGCAAAGAATGTTGGAGATGGAGCTGCCGGGTAGAAGGAGAAGAGGTAGACCTCAGAGAAGGTTTATGGATGTAGTTAAGGTGGACAAGGAGATGGTTGGTGTGAAAGTAGAGGAGGCAATGGATAGGGTAAGATGGAGGCAGATGATCCGCTGTGGCGACCCCTAAAGGGAGCAGCCGAAAGAAGAAGAAGAAGAAGATTCTGTCTGTCAGATTCCCTGGAACAGCTTTAGTGGAAGTATGTGTTCTAAAGGGGTGGGTGGGTTAAGATCTAAGGGTAAGGGGTTGATGCAGAAGCACACTTTTTGTTGTTTTACTTGAACAATGTAACATGTTTGTGATTCTACAAAAGGCAAAAAAAGCTCTTCAAGGGCTCTCTAGTAAAGAAAATGTTTCTATACAGAACCATGAACACTCAAGGAATCCTTTGCATGATTAAAGGATTCAACTGCATCATGAACGAGTTCTTTAGATTAATGGAAAATGTGAAGAATGTGGTTCTATACAGAACTTTTTAAAAGAGAGTTCTATATACTACCCAAAAGCGTTTTTCTATTGTTACCAGACTGATGTAACAATAGAGGAACCATTCTGGTGCTATATAGAATGCTTTCAAAAAGTTCAATATAGAACCATGTACAGCACATTCTCCATGAATCTGAAGAACACTTATAGGAGAGGCTGTGTGCCTCAGCAGAAAATGAGATTCATCAGACCAGGCTATATTCTTCTAGTCTTCAGCTGTCCAATTATGATGAGCCTGTGTCCACTGCCGTCTCAGCTTTGGCTGACAGAAGTGGAACCTGATGTGGTCTTCTGCTACTGTAGCTCATCCACCTCAAGGTTCAATGTGTTGCGCATTCTGAAATGCTTTTCTGCTGAATACCACTGTACAGTGATTATCTGAGGTACAGTTTTTCATTTTCCATTTACCTTTCTCATAAACAAGGGGTTTCTACGCAGAGAAACGCCACTCACTGTATGTTTTTTCTTTACTGTACCATTATGAGAAATACTCAAACTAGCCCGCCTGGCACCACATGGCCAAAATCACTGAGATCACATTTTCCCTCATTCTGATGGTTGATGTGAACATTACCTCAAGATGCTGGCCTGTATCTGCAAGGTTTTATGCACTGTGTTGCTGAACACTGGTGCTCCTAATAAAGTGCTCAGTGAGTATATGTATATGTATGTGTGTATATGTAAATGTTTATATATGTGTGTATGCGTCTTTGTGTGTGTATACTCACTGAGCACTTTATTAGGAACATCTGTACAAATAGAAATCTAATTAAAAATATGCAAAAATATTTGCATCGTTTAAGTGAGTTACTGTTCTGCAGTTCAGCTGGTGGGTTGAGCATGTGTCTAGTGGACGGGTATACATGTGACGATTTTTCCACCTGGGGCTTCCATGCACAGGGTAAACAAACAGGTGCATGTGGGGCTGTGCAGCAGAGCAAGCTGAGATATATACGGGGGCTCAGGTGTGAGAACTTGCTCTCTCACTCACAAACACACATCCCACTCAGACGGTGATCACGCATGGCCCTGTACCATCTGACCCTTTGTGTCTGGAGTGAACAGAAGGCAGCACCAGCTCCACATTTAGCACGTCACCAGGGTGTAGCTATCTTGTCACAAAGCCCAACACTACAGCTGTCTCACCTCTCTCTGTTGAACTTGAGCGAGTGCAGCACGGCCGGTCTCTTCTGACGCAGGTTCCATAGGTGAATGCTATCGTCGGCTAGAGCACTCACTAGCGCCCCCTGTGGAGCAGAGAGAGAGAGAGAGAGAGAGAAAATTACCATTAAAAAACAGCCTTAGACTTTATTGAAAGAAAGAATAATTAAACTGATTAGATCAATAATTCAGAAAAAAAAAATGTTTTCAACTTTGTCAAATACATCAATGGGTATACACAAAAACACATATTTAGGAGTCGGTATGCAGAAACAGACCAGTAGCAATAGATGATTATTGTCAACAATGTATGATAGGCTGCTATTTATATAAATGGACAAAACTAAAGACAAAATTTAAACTGCCAGTATTGTTGCAGCTTTGCGTTGGACGTAATCTTTATATAGGTGAATGATGACATCTACTACAGCACTCACTAGCACCCTCTGTGGAACCACCAGATAGAGCGAGATAGAGAGAAAATGGCCATGAAGCAGGTTTTAACTTCTTCTCAAACACGAACCTGAACCCACAATGAGGCTGCAGCTCCATAAGTAGCCTCCTCATTATTCTGAGTTTCTGTCGGGTTCGAAAATTCTAGAAGTAGTCGTGGGTGGTGGAAGTATGTGTGTGAGAGAGTGAAAGAATTGGAGTGAGAAAGAGAGAAACGAAGGAAGGAGAGCATGAGTGTGCGTGGGTGAGAGACAGAGAGAGAGAGAGAAAGTTACAGAGAGACAGAGAGAGACAGAGATGGAAAGACTTGGGTGGTGAAGAGAATGAAAGAGTGGGGAACAGAATGCAATGCTGAAATATCTTTTTTCTCCCTTGGCATTGCTATATACCAACCAAATAAATGCAAAGAGAGAGTGAGTGAGGCACAGAGAAACAGGCATAGAGAGAGTCTTTCTCATGGTAACAGGAGCTGAATTTAAAGCAGATCAAGACATTTTCTCCCAGGTGATGATGATTCACAGGCTGTGTGTGTGTTTGTGTTTTTGTGCGTGTGTGTGTGTGGTGGAGACAGAGGCGGTGAGAGATCTTATGCCTTCTCTTGTAGGCTCTACTTTTGTGCTGAGTCACACACACACATACATACAGGCACACAAACCTACGTACAAGAAGGGAGGTGTCCTAACATAAATGCATAATTGGTAGCAATAATGTGTTTTTCATTGCATAAAAATAACACAAACTATACAATGAATGACTTATGAGCCTTATCACAACATTAGTGCAACATCTCATGACTAAGAGCCCTTCTGTTCTCATACAGATGTTCTCCATTTGGCCACAGTCCACAGTTCCCAATTTAGCCCATTACTGTGCTATAACTCTACCTACAAAAAGAGGGCGAAGCTAGCCATCAGTTATCTTTTATAGTGTTGCCTTATACTGTAACACAGAGCATGTAACAGGAGGATTTTCTGCTTAACACTGGCTATGTAACTTCTCAGTTACATAGTTCAAAATCCTGGCTGTTTCAGATCATGTTTTTATTACTGTGGCATATTTGCAGGGGGTAATTGCTAAAGCTGATTTAGGAATCTGGAAACCTCTCTGGTGAAAATGTGTAATTGCATGTTAAAAGAGTATTCAAAGAGAATAGAAAACTTATAAGAATAGAAAAGTTATCTAGCGCTGTGAAATCTTCATCAGTGTAATGTTGAGACCTATAAATTGAGCCAGATTTTCTCATTTACATTTACGGCATTTAGCAGACGCTCTTATCCAGAGCGACTTACAAAAGTGCTTGTCATTACTTCAGAATATCTCATGTTAATAAAGGTCGACATAATTTTAAAGAGCTTTGCTCTAAATTGCTACCTGAAGTTATCTATGCATTGAGACCTAAAACAAATACAACAAGTAGAAAAATACCTACAACCTCATTGAGTCTGTGTGTGACGTTAATATGTAAATATGTATGGCTTGGTCTGAAAAACTCCTGCAAAATCCAGCCTGACATCTCTATTTCAGGTTTTGGAGGGGCACTCACAGCAGTGCATATACACCATATTTTAGCATGTGCTTTTTCTCCTGACCCAGCAATGCTACTTCTGTGATCCATGCATCTTCTAAACCACTTATCCTTCTGGGTCACAAAAGGTGCTCGAGCATTCATCAGGCGGAAGGCAGAAAACACTGGACAGGTCACCAGTCCATCGCAGGGCAGACACACAGGCATATACATTCACACCTAGGGGCAATTCAGCATCTCCAATTGACACTGCATGTCTTTGGACCATGAGAGAAAACCAGAGTACCCACAGGAAAACTATGCAGACAAGGGGAGAACATATAAACTCCACACAGAAAGGACCCTGGTCGTTTGGCCAGGGAAACAAACTCAGGCTCTTCTTGCTGCGAGGTGATAGCGCAACCCACTGTGTAAAGCTTCATAAATGCACTAATAAAGCATTATATGGCATGCATAACACCTTATAAGGGACGGATGGCTACAAAGAAGTTTACTTCCCACAAGCCATCACTCTCTTGGACAGTTAAAATATTACATAAAAACAATATTTCAGCTTCAAACTGCACTTCAAAAGTATTGGTATATAGTGTCAAGTTCAACTCCATCCTCTGGAACTGCCGTCTCAAACCAGTGTTTGTTCTAGCATCTTACTTACCTGCCATATTACCCACTGATCTGACTGTCACCTCATTAATCCCTTTCTCTGCCACCATACACCCTTTAACTGCTGCTGCACTCAGCAGTTACCCATACTTTGCACACTGTAAGGTTTACCAGTAGAAGAGTGTGTGTGTGTGTGTGTGTGTGCCTGAGTGAGTGATGGTAGGAATGCATGTTTTATTTTATTTTAGATTTATTTTATTCACTACATGTAAAAGTCTTACTGATACTCTGCACTGTGAGCTCCTGTGAGCCTATGTAACATGCCTGGCCAATAAAGCTTGATTCTGATTCTAATACCTGGTATCAGCTTGTATAATTGCTTTTAAGTAGTTATAATTATATGCATAACACTTTGTAAAGCAAGAAAATATGGCTTCATAAAGTCAAGCCTAATGGTTACCATTTACCTATTTCAAATTCATATTACATATCAAAATAGTTTTTCAGTGAATATTTTAAAAAAGCTCCAGTGTGTGTCAGACATCTGCTTCATTTTAGGTAAGTTGGTAACAACTGTTGTGATGGGTTTGGATGTTACACAGAAATATACCAGAACCTTTTTATAGTGCATTACATATTATAACATTACAAAGCCATGTTCTCTTGCTTTACAAAGTGTTAGGCATGTAATTATAATTACTTATAAGCAATTATACAGACTTTTGCCAGGCATCATTCCAATTTAATCTTTGTGAAATACTTTACACTATCTAATGTGATAAACCACAGTGATAATTTCTAAACAGTTGCACACACTCAGTTCTACAAATTTTCACAATTACCTAAGAACATATCCCCCCTGCTTTTTCATTATGTTGTAACTGTTGCTAAATTTGTTTGTCTCAACTTTTAAATAATCCATATTATTTGCTGTTATATGTCCTGTTAATTAAGAAGTAATTCCAAAGTATCATGCCCGTATTGATCACTTTATCTGGCTATGTTGTTACTTTGTCACTGACTTTTTACAAAATTTGACGTTGTTGCTCAACTGCCTTTAAACACCTGGCACTAAAGAGCTGCACAGAGATAAAGAATTCCACAAGTTTTCTGGATAAACTGTTCTGTCTCTACTACTAGTCTTAAAAACAGGAGGCAACTGGGTGGATCATTGTTTTGAACTGTTCATTTTACCAGTTTAAATACTTTAGTTTGACAGACTGCCAGTTCTTGCTATAGAGAGGCACATAAAATGTATGCATGTTGGCCATCAGCTGTAGTCTTTGCAGTGTGAAACTTTGCAGAAACTTTGCAGTTTCACAGAAGATGAGAAACCTCATCTGCCTGGTATGTCTGGCAGGCTTCTGATATCGCACGTGACATACCATTGTCTGATCATACACCCTATCCATCACTGTTTGATCATACTTTCGTTGGGAGGATGCAGTGTGGAGGCAAGTTGCTAAAAAAAAAAAAAAAGCTCTCTAACCAACAGCAATAAATATGGGTTTGCTGCATGCTTTCTAGGCAGTAAGTTTGCTCTTTGTCAGAAACAAGCTCTGCTCTTGTTATGGTTTGGCTGTTCTTGCTGTAGGCTAAATTACAAGCTTACGTCCTATAAATCTTCTAAATCTTAACCACATGAAGTACCATAAAGACTATTGTTACTGTAACTATGTACTGTTCAATAACTGATGTAATAATAATGTAAAAATCTTTTAAGCCCTCATTTATGTTTTGTGAGGGAAGCCATTCCATGCATGGATGGCTGCTGGGCAGCTCCATCAAATTAACAAGCATCAAAATGGGTTGGAAAAATCTACCTTGCCCTGCTAGAGAATATTCTAAATATATCAAGACAGATTCAGGCATGGCCTAATGCAACACATTAAAATAAACTATACCAACTCTGTATATACCCAACATTTACAGACATCTCAGTGCTTATACAGCCCCAGCTATACATAGGTCCAGTGTTCAGCACTGCATTGTCAGAAACAGCACTGTAGCTGATTGAGACACTCAGGAGGCTCTGATTTCTCGGAAAGTGCTGTGTCCCACTGATAATAAAGAAAAATAACAGCTCTTTAGGGAACACAGTCTGCCCTACTGTGTTTTTGGACACTGTTGTATTTTGGTTTGATTTTGCTCAGTAACAATATGCCATCTCCATCTTTACCAACTAGTAGTTGATTTGGACCTTCAATTTGTCACGATTGGCCCCTCCCAGTCCTGTCCATGTGTTCGTGTTGTGTTTTGGTTTAGCCCGCATGTTCTTTGTTTTGTTTTTTTAGTCCAGCCCCCTCGTTTCGTGACTCCACCCCAATTGTTTCCACCTGTGTTCCCACCTCTTCCTCACGTATTTAAAGCCTGTGTTTTCCTCTGTCTGGTCGCTGGTCTTTGCACTGGTCTATGTACTGTTGTCTGAACTGTTTGCATTGTTGTCTTGGATGTACTGTTTATATGTTTGATTTTACTTTATGTCTGCCCCCCGATCAATCCGTGTTGGCTCTTTGAACCTGAACCGTTTCGACCATGACCCTGTATTTGCCCATAATAAATGTCACTTATCTCTGCATATGCGTCTGCCTCCTCGCTCCCCGGCGTTACATAAATGAAGAGACAAGATCACAACTTTGTTTCTTTGCAGTGTGCTGTTCTCTATGCTGTCTGCAATATAGGTCTAAACAAGTGTGAGTGTGTGTGTGTGAGAGTGTGTGTGTGTGCCAGAGAAAGAGAAATCTACCCTTCTAATCGCACAAAACAAGTACAGGCCCTCATATCATCTGTTATGATAATGATATAAATAACTTACGATCTTGAGAAAACAACTGAAAACCACTTGTTATTACAGAAAATCAGTTGAAAGAAAATACAAATTTATGGCCCTATAGGGCTTCCTTATTTCAGCAAAAGACAACAACTTGCTGAAAAACTGCAAAATAAACATACCAGGGTCATGGTCATAACAGTCCAGGGTCATTGAGCCAACACAGACATGACAAAAAATAAACGCCACGCAGGCCAGAATACACAAAACACCACAGGAGAAAACATACATCAAATATAATACAAAGACCAGCAAACTCACAGTGAAATACACAGGGCTTAAATACAACAGGGGTAAGGAGGATTCACAAGACACAGGTGGTAAACACAGGTGGTTACTATCAGGGGCAGAGTCTGAAAACAAGGGGGCAGGACCGGGAGGTAAACACCACAAATGCACATGGACAGGACTGGAAAGTAAACAAGAGCACATGGATGACTGGGAGGGGCCAATCATGACAGTTGTAGGTTAACACTGGGCAAGGCCTGGTCAAATTGCATATTCTTCAAACTATGAAATGAATACAACTCCAGCAAACTATTTTAAAAATAATGTTTTTTCTGTTAATGCATTGTTACTTTATATTTCCTTAACGTAATAATAAAAAATATATCATCTATCATCAATCAGGAAACCCCCTTTGGCAGATATCACAGCTTGCAAATGACTTATCAGCTTCAGTTTCTTGACTGACTGTGTCACAACTGCTTCCAGAATTTGCTGATATTTAGCAGAATTCATTCTTCCATCTACCTATGTAATGTATTCAAAACATAATAGATCCTCCCACCATGCTTAACAGTTGGCAAGGTGCTTTTTCATCAAATGCTGCTCCTTTATTTCTCCAAAGATAACTCTGGTGATCGTGGCCACTTCCATTTTCACCTCATCAGTCCAAAGCATTTCTTTTCCAAAAATGCTTCTGGCTTATCTAGACATTGTTTTGCATAATCCAAACATAGTCATAGGTAAGGTTTCCTTCTGATCACTCTTCCATGCAGATCATGACTATGCTAAACATGCCTGCAGGTCCTTTGTCCGTATACTTTTAAAATAGAAAATCAAACCAACATGACATCAAGCATCATCTTTTTAATAGTTTGATCTTTAGAAGATATGATGTATCATAAATTATAAAGTTATCATGCATTGCAATATTACATTTTACAATATCCCCCCGCCCTATGTATCAGACACTAAGAAGTAGAAACCTCTTAGAGTAAGTGGTCCCTGTAGGCCCCTTTGAAGGGAAGACTCATGGGAGAAATGGGTGCTGTTAGTTCCCTACACAGGCACTCAGGACCACAAGTGGGTTCTTGACAACAAAGGCCGTGAGAGGACAGATCATGTGAGCCTCTGGTGGGCTCACCCATGATAATTTAAACTGTCTCTCAGGATTCAGGGACATGGACAGTCGTTATGGAGGAGAGAGAGTGACAGAGAGTGGAAGCAAGGGACTAAACGAACAATGAATGCACTCACCTCGTTGATGAGGAATTGTAACTGGATGACAGCGGCTCCGCTCTCGTGCTGACAGTAACATTCCACACCGGGCCGACCAAATCTGTGTGGGGGTGAGTAAAGGAATAAACTATTCCAGGGTGTGAAAGGGGCATGAGAACCCCTGAGAGAGAGAGAGAGAGAGAGAGAGAGAGAGAGAGAGAGAGAGAGAGAGAGAGAGAGAGAGAGATCACAATAAGACAGTAATTCTCTGTAATAGAAGCATGTCAAAGTGGATAAGTGTGAAGCAGAAAGCATTTTCAGGCATTTGTCAGTCATCCTTTAGGACTACTGGACCACCCACCAGCTAATTACTGCAGCCAGTCTCTCTTTGGCTATTGGCAGTGAAACCCTCTCAGTGACAGTCAAGCTCCACTCCAGGGACTGAGACTAGAAATAGAAACAGCGTCCATCCTGTCCATGTCACTGAGACTTGAACTGGTTCTTGTTCTTTGAAAAAGTTTTGTTCCATGCTGTAGGTTATATTTGGACATGCTTGTGAACGAAAGGAAAACTTGTACCCTAACAATCAGAATTGTGCAAACTGCATGCTTAAATCAACATACTTGGCTAAAACCATCTCAAGTTCAGTAATCAAACAATGCACAGAAGTACAGACACAATTCAGCATTCAGGACTGCCAGTTTTGCTCTTTCTTGCAATGCAACATTCATTATTCTATGCATGTAAAGGGACTACTGGTTGAAACTTCATCAAATCATACTCATTGAACAGCTACAGAGTAAGGAAATGTTAGATGCCTATATTTGACCTACACTATCATGCATTTGTTTAATTTCCAGCCCAAATAGCCATTAGGTACAAATTATGATTTATCCAGGAGATATCTCAGAGAAGATTAGATAATATAATCAATTTGCATAAGGAAGGGAACATCAAAGGGGAAAAAAGCTTTCAGAACTGGAAAAATTCTAGACAGATATAGAGAAAATATATCTCAGCAATCATGTAAGAGCTGGAAGACCACAAAAACGATCACAATCAGATTAAATAGTACTTAAAACCAAAAACTTAAAGCTTTTATCTCTGAGAGTTCTGTGAAAATCAAGCCCATGCTTCTTTGAGTTCTTAAAAATTACTCAACACTATACATCTTATATTTCTCAGGAGGCTGAGAAGCTACCAAGAAACAGAAATAGACAAAAAAGCACAACATTTGTTGGTCAAACAAAGAACAGCATAATTTAATGTATGAGTGATTACCTGAAGCAGAAAATGCTTCTAAGACTGAACTTTGGAGCTGTCAAAAAACATCCCTGCAGGTTTCTTTGAAAAACTGAAAGCAAGTCTCTTGACAAGAATGAAAGCTGTAATAAAGGTAAAGGGTGACTACACTAAAATTAACATCATACTTGGTTTCAGAGGTTTCTGTGTAGTGTTCTGTTAAATGTGTTACCAGCCTGCTTTTGGTTTTCCTGACCTTGAAAAACAAATAACATATATTTACTGTCCATTTGACTCGAAATTAAATATATGTAGGGTAGTCTCTGACTTTTTGTTAAAGAGTAATCTCAGAAAGTGCATAATCAAATTATCACCTTATTCTGACAAACACAGTGGAGCAAGTTACCCCAAATCTTTCATATTCACTGAATGAAACACGACCAAATTACTGAAACTCATGTTGAGTGTTAAATAAGACCGGGCTGTCTACAGACCATAGTGTTCTGTAGGTCCCATGAAGGGAATACTTAAGGTAACCACAGTTCTTCATTATAGTTTAATTATTTCAGTCCATTTAGTGAGGAAGGAGATAAGTATGGACCCACTTAATGGCTCACAGTCACCATCTCCCACAGAAACATAAATCAACATGACTTATGGGACTCTAAATACAGAGAAGCAATAGAAATCAAGGTATATGTAAATGTTAATCCCTTACAAAGAACTGTAGCATGCATTTGAAGACTGAAAAGCTACAAAGAGCACCATTTGTAATCATAGCGCAAATCATAATGAATTCTCATAATATATTGTAGTGGCTGAATAGTTTGTTTGCAGGCCTCTGACTATACTGCAGAAGCCCAGCGCTAATCTAATGATAAGCTCCCCTGGAGATCACTCAGCCACACACTCAGTATTTCCATATTTCCGTAGCAGTGGAGAGGAGCAAGGGAGAGAGAGCCTGAAAGATAGCAAGGGGAAGGGGGTGGGGGGGGGGGTGGGCTGTGGCGGTTCAGTGTGGAAAGCTAAAAAAGCAAAGTGGAAAATAAATGGTTAGAAATGGTCAGCAAGAGTGAGAGATGCACAGAATAACAAAAAAGAGGTGAAGTATCTTGTCCTTTTTCAGCCTATGTGAGTGAATACTGAGAGCTTGTGCTTCCAGGAGAAAGCTCAGACATGGATGGAAAAGTGCTTATTTGAAGTTTCTCAGGAGCAAAAGGGAAAGAGCAAAGGGCAGAAAGCATATCTGAAGGGTGAAGTGACACCATTTCTCATGATTGGCGGGACTGAAGACAGAGAGAAGCAAGTCAGGCCTTCATTCTACAGTGACTATAGAAAACGCACCAAAAACCAAACAGCACCACTTTTAAGATGTGATTACAGAGCACACACAGAGCTAACAGATATCTACAGAGCCATTATAGGCAAACATACAGTATAACCACTTCTCAGTTCAAGGGTAATCCACTCAATTTTCTACTGCATAAAAATTATTCAGATATCAGTACTGGATAAATGCAACTGCACCACAACTCTCCAATACACCAGTTTACAATGGGATGTCCTTGACGTTTAACCTTGAGTAAGCAGTCTCACACAGTGGCGCATCCCATTCATACTCCAGTATGCTGGATAGGGGTGTTACAGAGGAAGCACGACCCAGCACTGAACACATCCTTGGGTTTCACACACCAGCACACATATGCATATACACAAATGAGAATGCATGAAGCTGCCTGATCCCCACTGTGTCACGGGAAAAGAAAACATGCCAATATTGCATAAAGGGGGCTAACAAAAGCAAAAGCAGAACAAGAGTAATTTTTTTTGTGAAAAGAAAATACTACTATATACTAATTATGACTTAAATCCATACTTAAAGAACAGCTTTTTTTTTTTTTACATCGAACAAAACCCAATTCTTCCACTGCAATGCTACTCATAGCTAGCTAATGCATGCCATTTAAAATCAGATTGTTAAGGTAAATGCACTCTTTTACACTAATGACTGCTTAATTCTATGTAATTCATTCACTGAGATACTGAGAAAAATAATATACATAAATAATATAAAATGGTATTTATGCATCCCTAAGTGACAATTTAAGTATAAGTTCTATTTCATTTTCATATTTTCTATCCTTGTAGAATTCAGTAACAATATATGTATTGTTTTCTGTTCTATAATTCTAAAATTGTATTTTATTATTTTCTTGTACAAATAATTTGAAAATACAGGTATTCTCTCCACCTATTCCTACGCCCCATGATGCTATGAGTGACCTGGACAGAATTTCTGATGAAGCATAAACAGATAACAGGCCTGTTTGATTTAACATACACTGTGCATTCCAGCTTATTTTTTATGTCCACATCATGGTAATATACACTGTTATAACCACACAGGAGCGAGACAGCTGTAGCTGTTCACCACCCAAGCTGCGCACGCTGAGAAACGTCTTGATGACAATACATATATACATGAATACAATACACAGCCTATTAAAATGTGCAGTGATTGTGGTTATTTTCACATTTTAAATGTATATTCTTCAAAGAACTGTAATATCTGATATACAAACACCATGAGAGCTGGCAGCTTACATGGTGTGCTGCTGGTAAAAATGTTCAGCTCCTTCTCCAACTGCAACTGGCCACTCTCTCTGACTGCCAAAGCTCAGATCAGCTCATCTTCAACAAGCCCAACGTGTTAAATGCTAACGACATTCTAAAATACTACAAACATATAAATAAAGATGTAAATAATCTTATTCCTGTAATCTCTACTGTTGGGATGCTTGAATGCTTTTGTGGTCATGTTTGCAAACAATTTATCAACAGAACCTTTCATATATTAAATTAAAATGTTGTTTATACTGCCACATACAGACACAACAACATAAAGCAAAGGCATTATATAGCAATGTTTAATGGGCACAAATTTCAACAAAGTGGGCTTTTCAAGCAGTGATTATAAAAGCCACATAAGTCCTTAGAGGTTTATAATGCTGATAACACTCCTCTTCTTGTCATACTTCAGCCTCACTTAGCTGTAGCTACAACCTGCACATTGTCATAAAAGGCTTCAGAGACATTTAATGGGACATAAAATGATAACTTTACCTGTAAGCCCATATACCTTGACTTGGCTAAGTTAGTAATGAAATACAGTGGTCATGAAAAATATATATGGATATATATGGATTTTATTACATAAACCTAGAATTCAGATATGCAATGCAGGTATTGTGCTGCTAATATTCCAACATCAAGTTCATTCAGCAGTGCTGTGGTTGTTTGTAATGAGATTAAGCCATAATTGCTCCAGCAATGGCAGGAAAACTTTTTGTTAAACCTCAATTTTGAAAGTATTTTGACTGACATATTTGAGTGCATTGGCTTGATTTTTGTTGTTGTTGTTGCTGTAGTGGTAATAGCTGACATTTCCGGCAAAACAAGTACTGTATTGTATTGCATTCTATAACTTTTGCCAAAAGCAGAACAAGGAGCAAGAGCTTACTGTTGAGGCCACAAAATCAGACACTGGGGCTGCTGGGACGTATTGAGCAGTTCTGTGTTTCTTTGCTGAGATGTCTGACCAGAGCTGGAGCTTGACAATGTCTGCTTCTCACCCTCTCCCTGTCAAAACTTCCCTGCCTCCAATAATGGACAGATTGTCCAGCGGGAAGAGAAGAAAGATTGTGAGAGCAAGAGAGAAACAAAAGTCACACTCCTAAAGATGAAAGGCGGAAAAGGACGAAGGCAAAACTGGGCCATCTTCTTCGCCTGTCACGTAACATGAAAGTTTGAATAGTGGTATGAAGCGTGGTGACATACAACTTAGTTTTGGTGACTCTCTCTCTCTTTCTCTCTCTCTCTGCCCCTGCACCTATGATCCAGCAGGCTTGTCCTAGTAAGTCTGAGGCTCCAAGATGAATCGCACAGCTATTAAAACCCAATAAGCCCACACCAAGCTCTCAGACATACATTTAAGAAACAGTCTTGTGTTTTTACAAGCGGCTATAAACAGCGTGAAAATGTCTCGACCTCCATTATGGGAAAGGAAAAGGTGCAGCTAATGCATTAACTGTGCTACACGGTTGGTGAGACTTAAGCTACTTCGTTCTACAATTGAGGATACCTCAGTATAAGGACTAAAAGGACTGTATGTGCATGTTGGTATGTTCGTACATATATGTATGCGTCACACTCCTAAAGTCACAGCTGCATCAGAAACATTAGATTTCAATAATACAAGGGCCAAATAAAAGCATGGGACATAAAGAGAACAAAAAGATGAGTCAAAGTGAGAGTAGGAGAAAGAGAAAGCAGCCTAAGGGTTGACTATAGTGACAATTATTTTAATCTGACATCAGACGTGTCCAGTCATATATCACCCTGTCAAGGAAAAAGCAAAATGCATAGACACAGACACAAACATATATACATAGTGAGCTGAGCTGTTATAGGCAGTGCTACCATATAGAGCTGCAGTAATGCCATTATTTCTCATACTTAGGTGTGCATGTATTTTTGTACGTACTCTCTCACGCTCTCCCACACAGAATCACACCTATACGCCAGCATACATGCTCTTGGGAATGATTAATTTGTCTAATTCGCTCTCTAAATAAATAAACTCTAGAGACACCTTTGATTTATTAGGGAGCCAAACAATTACAGCTGAATGCGGTGTGGCTGTCGCTGCAATAAACCGCCTTCACCTTGAGTATGCTTCAGCGCACACACTTCCAAACCAGCCACTCTGCAAATACAGTCAGCACACAGCATGTTTCACTAAAGCTTACAGTACAGGAGATTTATCAGCAAAAGCCAAATCAGGGCACTATGAAATTGGATCTTAGGCTACACATATCCAGATACATTCCCATAAAGCCTTCCCTCAATTTCCACAGTAGACATGTGTATGTGCCAGCAGAAAAAAGGTACAATAAGTAGTCAGTTGATGAATGCTAGAATACAGAAAAGATCTGTGCTAGTACCAGAGCCCTATTACTGTGGTAATGGTGTAGAAAGTATCTTTTTTTTATTTCCACAAAGGTTATTTTAAATAAAAAACAACAATATAAACAATGTCAATATCAACAACAACAAAAACACTTTCAACACTTCTCAATGCTTGTCAAAACTTCTGAGATGGCCTCTAACACTGCAGCACACTTAAAAGTAAACACAGAGGTAGCGTCTGAGTTGAAGCTTAGTCTTTCTCAAATAAAAGAATATGGTAATATCACAGTTTAGTTAAAGTTGTAGTTTAGTGTAGTATATATAATAGTATAGTGTCATCTTTCATTTTTCCATGAAAAAGTAATTAATCTATCCATCCATCCATTTTCCAAGCCGCTTCTCCATCAGGGTCGCGGGGGGATGCTGGAGCCTATCCCAGCGGTCTTCGGGCGGAAGGCAGGATACACCCTGGACAGGTCGCCAGTCCATTGCAGGGCAGTAATTAATCTAGTAATTAATAATTGTATTTTCAAACTGTCTGAGAGTTGAAGAGTTGTAAAATGGCCTGTTTTGCCTGATGTACAAGAGTACCTGAAACTGTTTCGTCTGAGGTCTGAAACTTAACACTGTGCACTGTGCAACTTAACAATCTAATCTATGTTACATATAATAAAGGTGATATGAGTTTAGCATGTGTCATCACTCAATATGTTCAATTATGTTCAAATTTGGAAACAACAAGGTCTAACAACTGAAAGTCAACAACTGATGTAGCTTGCATTTGGTAAATCAATAAATTAACATGTTTTTGGTGGTAAATAATTTTTTATGGCCACTATTGGCTGTTGCCATAGTAACTGTCAATGAGCACAGGCCTAACACAGAATATTACACCCTGTATGTACCTCTCCTCAATGACTTTTAAAAAGTATGCTTTCGAAGCCAAAACCTTTCATTTATCTAGAACTGTGGATATCATGCCAAACATCTTTGAATTACTTTGTTTACATCTCACCAACTCAGTTATTCAGAAATCAATGGAATCAATGAATTTCTCTTTTAAATACAATGTGATAGCAAGTCTAACAACACCACTAACCTTCTCACAATTTCTTCTTTAAAAATCTGAATTTAAGACATAGCTGAGCTATGGGTCAAATATAAAAATACACAGCATTGTTTGGCATGGCTTCCTTCAGCTCTATGGCTGACACCTCATTCTCACCCACCTACAGCCTAGTGTGCATGCTGTCATTAGCCCTCACTCCTGAGATCCAGAGTTCAGCCTATAAGGTGAGATGCTGAGGCATCTCTACATTCTGGCATCACATCAGAGAGACAACAAAGTCTATAGAACCTTGCACACCATTAAAATCCTGCCCCCCATCCCCGTCCACCACCACTCTGCAAGCTGGGCGTGATTGGATCCTGGAGAGGCTCCAGGACTAGCTGCAGTGGAGAGTATTAATGACCCTGCATCTCACTATCTGAGTCTAAATTTAGCCCAAACCATTCACCACACAGCCATCAAGAGATGGGGGAGGCCTAACACAGCAAAGAAAAGAAAATATATAATGTTAAAAAAAAAAAAAAAGATGTGAAAAAAAAGAGAACAAGAAAGGCAGAGAGGCACAGGAAAACAAAGAATCAGCAGATTTTCTAATAGCCAGAAGCTAGAGGAGAAAATGGCCAGCACAGATTAAGGCCACGATTGTGCTTAGCTATATTCCCTTAAGGGACCGTTTGAACCCAACCTCATGACAAGAAAATGTCACATATTGTTAATTCCAAAAGTCACAAAGAATAAATCAGTTATGACAAATGCAAAGCGTTGCATAGCTCTATCCTAGTATATGGACTCAGCTAAAGCTACAGCATCAAAATCAAAGAACCATTTTCTTGCATCATGCACAGGCTGTCAGTGTTAGCTCATTTCATGCCTGTGGAACAGTCATATGCTAAAAAAGCTAAAGGGATGCCAGCATGCACTTCGCTAGTTGCTTCTCAGTAGAGTCTGACGACATGCAAAGGCTACACAGTTCTTTATCCTTTTACACTGAGTAAAATCTTAAATGCCTCCTTATTGAATCTCTCAGATCAAATGCACCCAGTGTTTATATCAAATAGAAAGGGAGCGAGAAACAATCAATAGGAGTGAGTGAGCGAGAGATAGAGGGCGGACACAGCAAGTGAAATGGGATATGTTGCAGCCCATGTGGTAGAGAGCGAGAGCACAGTAAACTGTTATGAATAGTATATCAATAATGGCATTTAAGCACACAGTCATGGAAGGCACATAGAACTGTGCTGATGGGCTACTATGATTTGTTCAGTAATAACTATTAACCTAATTCATTAGAGATGTTCTCTGTGCTTCTTTTCAGTGTTCAAATTGGTGTAGCTTATGCAGTGATATGCTGGCACAAAACTGCTTTTTCCTTTCCAATACAGATACGGAACCTTGAGTATCAGTCAATACCGATCTAATACTACTTCTTTAATAATTACTATACTTCAGCTGTTTTTCACTGATGCACGTCTATAAGCAGGTTTTCCTGGTCAAATTACTCAAACAATTTATGTCCTTACAGGAAGCAATACACAGCTAACAACATGACATCATGCAATGTGAGCACGGTATTTGAGGGTAGATTTATTAGAGGATCATACTCTTTTTTCCCCTCAATATCTGATCTAGCATTTTCTGCTCATATCAGCCTGATACCAATACTCATTGAGAAGCCATCTCTACAGGGAGCGAACAATGTGACTTTGGGCTTATTTAATACTGATAAATGGATATGCAGTACTGTCCAAGGAAAATAAAGGAAAACAGTTTTACAAAACTGGAATTCAAAAAAAATAAAAAATTAAAAAGGTATAGAGAAAATGGGACTCCCAACTATGCAAGACCTGGTATACCACCAAAACTGTTACCATTGGATAACCAGCACTTCATTGTTTCTTTTTTTTGAGTGAGAGGAGAAATCAAGCCCCAATTTTGCTTCAGATTTGACAAAATTCACCTTTTTTTTCTGTCTATCCTTCCACTGTGAGAAAGCAACGCAGCGCTATGGGTCTGACAGGATGTGTAACTACTGCAGAAGTCATTATTGAGAAAAAGAGCAAAAATGTGCAAATCAAACAAAGAAGCTGCTGATGCTTTCAGAACAATGGAAGGACCACCCCAGAGCCCAGACTGTCAACTAAATCAATTAAAGTGTCTGTGATTGCATGGATCCTGAGAAGCAGAAAATGCAACCAACTGCTAAGACTGAACTTTGGAGGTGCTGAGATTTCTTTGAAAAACAGAAGCTGTAAAAATGCAAACTGAGTAAATTGCACTTATTAACTGTTTTGACTTTTAATAAACAAAGGGAGGTCTCTGTGTTTATGTTCTACAGTGCAAATTCAGTGTTGGTTGAAATCCAGTTTTGTGATCCTCTTTGGTTCTCCCAGGTATACCAGTCTTTTATTGAATAATCTTGGTGGACTGTTCCAGAATGTGAAATATTATGGGTATAAATGGATAATATTTAGCCCTGACCTAAAGTTTGATAAAACTCTTGTCAGAAGTTTCTTCAACCAACTTAGGTCAGTTGCCAAAATTAAATCTTTCCTGACACCCCAAGATCTGGAGAAGGTTCTACATGCTCTCATTTCATCTCGCTTTGACTATTGAAACAGCCTGTATATGGGTGTTTGTAAGTCCTGAATACCTTTTTTACAGTTAGTCCAAATCGCAGCTGCTCGCCTTCTTACAGGCATGAAAAAGAGGGACCACATCACTCCTGTCTCGGCATCCCTACACTGGCTTCCTGTATATTATAGGATCCAATTCAAAGTTCTTTTATTTGTTTTTAAATCACTAAATGGGTCCATACAGTCTTATATAGGAGATCGATTCCAACTCCATTCCTTCTCCAGGTCGTTTAGGTCATCAGATCTGTTGTTACTAGCTTTGCCATGGTTTCGGTTGAAACTCAAAAGGAAACCGGGCCTTTGCTCTTGCAGTGCACTGCCTATGGACATTAAGTCTGCCCCTTGTACTGATGCTTTTAAGTCTAGATTAATATTTTCATGGGTTAGCCTTTAATTCTGTGAATTGATTTTAGTGGAACTTGTTCTGTTATATACCTTATGTTGATTTATTTTTTATTTATTTTCTAAACATATTCCATTTGCACAGCACTTTGGGGTTTAAATGTGCTTTATATATATATAAATACTTATTTACTTACAGTCTGTGATGAAAGCATCATATAGGACATTGTTTTAAAAATGGCTCATAGAATCAGACAATATAGACTACATTACCCATTATTCGTTGGTGAATGGTAACAAAACCTTGCGTTCATATACATCAAGCCATTCAGTTAGTTTATTCTACAGCATGTGGTTATGAAATACATATTCATGAGCTGCAGACTCTCTTTTGAACTTAATGTAAAGAGGTGTGAGAAGAGGATTATGTGTGGAGAAGAGAGAAAAAGAGAGAGAGGTAGGAAAGCCAGAAAATGTACACATAGAGGGTGAGGAGAGAGAGAGAGAGAGAGAGAGAGAGAGAGAGAGAGAGAGAGAGAGAGAGAGAGAGAGAGAGAGAGAGAGAGAGAGAGAGAGATCCAGTGTAATACTAACTGAATCCAACAGCATTTTTCCCTATCTAATGAATAATGGATGTGGCTAACTGGGAGCCAGCATATGCATTTAGCTGTGTTAATATTTTACACCCTCCACAAGCTAGAGAATGGCCATTATTAGCCAGGCCTTATCAGCCTGATAGGCTTTTTGTGACCAAAGTCATCATCTCAACACTTTACCACCAATTACAATACCACCAATCCTCCAAGCACAAAGGCTTGCATACACACACATATCCACACACACACACACACACACACACACACACACAGCTTCTGAGATTTTGTGCAACATAACATCGACCAATCATGTCTCTTAGGCACTGCTGATCGACAATAGTATTGTGGGGAGGCATGCAAGCAAATAACAACTGCTTTCCAAAAAAACCCTGTCTGAGCACACAAGAGAAATGTTCTACAAAAATTGCCTGAGAAGCTGCTACTTATCTATAGACTGAGGAGCAACTCAGATATGCACCACCTTTCTCTAGTAACCTATTTCAGCAGAGCCAGTGGCAACACCACAGAGTGTTGCAGTGTATTTCTAGTCAGAAACTTGCTAACTTGCAATGCTACCTTTGTTTCTAACTTTGTTTTGTATGGTTTGGTAAAATCACACATTTTTAGCCAATAAATTGTTTCTTGTTAATAAAACGTCTAGAGCTTACTGTAAGTAGCTTTACTGTTAACATAGCCTACTACTGTTAGTATGACTGGGATATCTAAAATTTTCCTTCAGTTCATAACAACACTCATGTTTTATTTACTATCCAAAAACACCCGTGAACCTAGACGTGTCTTTTGCGTTATATATGATGTTGAGAATGGTTGAATAGTGGTAAATGTGGTAGAAATATATATATAAATGTATTTTTAAAAATGGGTTTAAGGACAAAATCTTTTCACAAATCTATCTCAGGTATTGAGCAATGTATTTGTTACATGTTCGTGTATTAAGGTTGCGGTTATAATCACACCGTAACTATGTAAACTGTGCATACATTTTGAAAAATCTGAAATTCCATTCCATTATTTTTGCAACAAGACTCTTCATTAACTCATTTTAGGTGAAAATACTCCAGTGTCACTCTAAACCAATCTTTTAATACAATGTCATTAATTAGTCTGCTCCTCATGTCTATTAAAATTATCATAAGCACAAAACACTGAAGGTAAACAATTTACAAAAGGTTATTTCAGAGCCACTCGGTTCAACCTAATGGAAACAAGCAGAGTTCCAGTTTAAGATTCATTTATAAGTTTAATAAAAACCTGCTTTAAATAGTTTCACAAATTAGTTTTCCTTTAATATATCGCATCTGTAGGTCTCTGATCATAAACATAAACTAGCCAAAACAAACTTACTATAAAATTAAAGTGGTTGTATAAATTCAGAAAAAAGGCATCAGTCACAACTGCATGTATATTTCTGTATTTCTTGTATATATGTATTGTGGCCCATTTACACAAAGTTAGGTTAGTTCCATCATTTATGATGAATAGACTCCCCCAAAAGTTTACTCTGCTGCACCAATGCTGAACCATGTGCTTGCGCAGGGTCGGCATGTCCAACAGGTCAAAACAAGCTCAAAACAAAGGGCACACTATGCCCTGATTGGTGTTCTCACTTTGCACTTCATTCATTTTGATACGTTACAATTTTATACACAGATATGCCAAAAGGAACGACAGATTTCACATAATGTAGTGGAGTAAAAGTAAGATATTTGACTTTGAAATGTAGTGGAGTAAAAGTAAAAAATTGTCCAAAATGGAAAAACTTCATTAAAGTACAGATACATGAAAAAACTACTTAAGTTGTTTTGAGTAGCCACCACTGCCTACAGGCTACTGTTACTGTAGCCTCCTAGTGTTATTAGGACAGGAAATAAGAAACTTTATTTTAGTTTATAACAACTTTTATGTAACCGCAATGTCAGTCAGTTGAGGCAACGTTCACATTTGATAGGAAAGGTGTATAATGCATGGAAGGCTTTATCTGTTTAGCAAGCACAACCACAGTGAAAGAAAATTAATAAATAAATGAAAAAATTGCTGCCTCATGCTGCTATAGAGTGTTCTGTAGCCAGATAACCTATCAGGACTGATATACTTTACATTCATATTGTCCAAATTGATAGATGCAATCTATCAGTGATTTGAATAGTATCATCAATCAGCTCAGTCATATCACTCACACAACTAATTTTCTCAAACATCAACAACAGCAAAAGTGCCCTTATTGAAGAGTGTTTAATATGTTGCAATGTTCTGTACACAGGAGGTGGATCTAGTAATCACACAGATAATCTACAAGGTAATTTGGCAGAGGCAAGCTGCCTGTCTCATGCCACCGCAAAATCACCTGCTCCATATCTTACCTGTCCAAGGGCACCACGCGCACATATAAACACACGTTAACTCACACGCAAACACATACTACCACAACAGCAATTCTCAGGGCAGAGTACTGATAACACTGCTGTTAACAGGAAGTCATAAGTAGAGGAGAGCAGAGGAAAGAGAGACAAGGATAAGGAGAGAAAGAGAAGGCAACAAATAAAAAGCAATAGAAAGAGCAGCAAAAGCAGGAGCAAACAGAAAAGTAGGCTAAAGAAAAAAGAGGCAAGAGCAAAAGAAGGAACAAATGAGAGAAAGGGAAATAAAGGGACAAAAGGAACTTACAGGTTTTATCATGAAAAACTGATCTTTCCAAGCTTTTTTCAATTGATGTAGCATGTAAACAAGACTCTAAAGTGGTGCGTTAAATAACAACATATTTGTGTAACATGTTTTAACACATTGTTTATGGTTTCCTGATTTAACACATCATGTAAAGTAACTCAAAATGTGTTGTCTCCAACTGAACACACTAATGTGTCCAGTTAGAAACAGAATATCTGTTTTTAACATGCCTAATGTCATAAAAAACTAATTTACATATTGCTGCTGCTGTTAGAAAACCTTGCATCTTGTATCCTTTTTCAGTTTTTGACATAATTTGAAAATACCTGTTGTCCTTTACATTGTATATAAATTTCATGAAGAATGAACCAGTAGAAATGGCCCAGAATGACTTGGAAAGTATTCAGGTTCCATTAACTTTTTCTGTACAGTTGTCATTTTGAGGATATGAATATCGCTGTTTTCTTTTGAAAACAGCTATATACATGTATTCAATATCCATCTATTCAGTCTACCGAGGTTTAGCCCATTCACACTAACAGGGCCTGGACTTTCATTTGATAGAATCATGCAATACAGGGGAGCCAATCAGGACAGAGCTCATTTACATATAACAGTCTTAAAGACTTAGCAACAAAAACAGCCTGTTTGATTAATTGAAAAATGGTCACGTAAAAATAAATAATGGCTGTTTTTGTACATTAATCCACACAATGTAAGTGGACCTAGAAATGTAAAATGTAAGAAAAATGTTGGCCCATTAAATGGACAATCACCAGATCATTAAAAACAAGGAAAAAAAAAAAGATATAAGAAGGAGAAGCGGAAAATATGGGTCGAGAGGACAACAGAGCAAAACAAGAAAGAGTCTTAGGACAAAAAGAGAAACACGTCCACCTGTAAATCCCCACTCTGGGCTGCTGACCTCTTTGCTAACCTGACGACAACTCTAAAGCCTGGACAATAGTGAGAGACTAGCCGCTGACCCATAATCCCCCTCTGCTGCCAGTCTTGGCGGAGGGAAGCCTCTGTCAAGGACGAATCCTGCATGAGGAGCCAGTAGCACGACTCAGTGTTTCTCCCCCCACTCCTCAAACCATGACTCAGCACGCCAACTCACTTCCCCTCTCTGCTTTATTCCCCAGCTTTCTTCACGAACAATGGAAAAGAAATGCAGTGTCTTCACAGGTGATGGAAGACGTGTATTTGCTCACAAAAATGAGCAACTTCACTGAAACCTCCATTCTCAAGAGTACTCTTTTTACAAAAAGAACTAAACGTTCTACTGTCATCAGCAGAGGACAGAAAAGAGAGAATAGCAAATGAAAAAGAGAAATACTTCTGGTCTTTTCAATCAAAAAAGAACAATTCAGAAATCAAGCACCTCACTTCACCTAAGCAGGCAAACAAAAAACTGTAAACTCAATAATAGAACTGAACTTACTGTAGATTTCATGCAGACTTATACTACTTCCTCTTGAAATAAAAAAAGTTTCCTTTGTGTCAGACTAAAGTTATTATATCAGCACTACAGAGCATCAGAACTGCATTATGGGAAAGATATCCAGACTGAAGATTGATGAAACCAATCTTGGTCGAAAAATTTGTTAAAGTGGAGAAACTTTAACTTCATGCTCCACAGAAAATTAACTAATTATGAATTATATTTAATAATTAATGAAAATTGCTATAATTATCACTACACAGTCATTTATTTAGCACTATCATTAGAATTATCAGGACTTTGGGTGATGGGCTGGTTCAGGTCAGTTTTAGATAGAATTTTGGTCAGAATTGTGGTCACCATTAGGCTTAAAACTTAATGTTGTGGGTTCAGACCAAAATTTATCGGAACTGAGGTGCAAACTCAAAACTTCATGCTGAGTCAGGTTGGTTCAAGCTTGGACAGGACGTTTTGAAGCACACTCAGACAAGACATTTTGACGTATAAAGTTTTCGTTTTTAGTTTTGAGCTGAGCTATTGACATACACTCAACTTGTTCCAGTCCATACTTCAAACAAAGACAAAGTTGCTAAGTAATTTTGAGCAGACCTGCTTATGTGGTTTATGATACTGTGAGCTGTTTTCATGGAGATTAAGCCCACACTTTCATCATTTAAAAAGTAGTAGTAGTGTCTTCAGTGTAGTAGTAGTGTCTTTAGTGTAGTCGGCTCACTTTTCTGTATATATCTCTTATATATACACTTTTTTTTTTTTAGAGGAACCCTCTATGTTAAAAGCCAGGTTAGGTCGGGAGTCGATAACCCAAAATGTTTAGAAGAGACATTTTGTCCTTTCAACAAAAATCAGAACACCTTAGGAGCCATGGCATTTATGTCCAGTATGTGCTAGTGTCCTAGTATAGGCTAAAAAATATAAACAAAAACACAGACTTAATCTTCTCTGCTTTAAGCTTCACCTCAGCTATATCCACTTTTCTTCCATTTCCACCAGAAAACTTTTCCTCAAAAGTTGAATAGTTTCTTGTAAAATGTCTCTCAGCGTTCGACTATTTTCATGAGGCTGAAGTAGCTTTTCATTCTCCAGCTTGTTTGAATTTTCCTGTTCCACCTTAAATTTTGACTGAGGCGCCGAATGTAAATGCGACACTATTTATATTAGATTAAGTGACCCTTATTAGTCCCACAATGGGAAAATTTTCACCTCCGCATTTAACCCATCCATGAAGTGAAACACCACATTCACACTAGTGAGCACACACACTAAGGGGCAGTGAGCACACTTGCCCGGAGCAGTGGGCAGCCCTATCCGCAGTGCCCGGGGAGCAGTTGGGGGTTAGGTGTCTTGCTCAAGGAAATCTCAGTCATGTACTGTCGATTCTGGGGATCAAACCGGCGACCTTCCGGTTCACAAAACTGGTTCCCTAACCTCCAGCCCATGACTGCCATCTAAGGTGGAATGAGACAATTAGAAAGAGAAGCTGACTTCTCGTTGCAGATTTAACATACCAGGAAACCAAATGCGCTTCTTATAAATGCGAATAAGTACATTCATCTCCAAATGTTCGTCTGTCTTCCTCTTTTCCTTGTTACTAGCGAGGCAAGGCTTCATTGCTTTTTGTGACTTACAGTCTGCACAACAGTTCTCAGTTGTTGGGAACCACAGGGCTTTCGTGCTATGTTGCACATGTTCCATTTCCAAGATATTTTACTGACACAGCGATCCCCCCACTGTCTCCAACGAGAACAAAACCGAAGTTATAGAATCACTAAAGAAAACAGGCAGGACGGCTGTAACATGTGCTGCATAGACATTTACCACCACAGGATCTTATTTCACTGTAACAGCGCATTTGATCACAAATGAGTGGCAGCCAGTGTCTCATGTGCTCTAAATAAAAGCAGTGAATGAGAGTCTTCCAGTTCACTTACCACATCACTTCCATTTGATTTATTAATAAATGATACTGAATGTAAATGCATTATGGATCATTGCAAATACTTTGCTTTAAAACTACGAAGTCCTCAGACAGTAACAAAATAGAAATCCTGTATATTTATAATTGTTGTATAATTGCATCACAGCCCTCTGAATCATAATCGAATCGTGAGTTGCCTAGAGATCATCACCCCTAAAAGACATAGTTTGTAAAGAAGTTGCTTCAAGCACAATGCTCATTAGCGTGGTATAAGCTTCTATTACCAGTTAGCATCAATAGCCATGTTAGCTCCAGTGGCAAACTAATAATAAGGTAGGATCATTTGTGTAAACCTGTGTACATTTAATTTTTTCGCTGAACTACTGCTTTCAAGGGCATAAAAACCAACATACATTGCCGAAAGTACATGCTTGTCTGCCTTCACACACATATGAACTTGAGTGACATCCCATTCTTAATCCATAGGGTTTAATATGAGGTCGGCCCAACCTCTGCAGCTATAATAGTTTCAGCTCTTCTGGGAAGGGTTGCACCAAGGTTTAGGAGTGTGTTTATGGGAATTTTTGACCATTTTCCAGAAGCACATCTGTGAGTCAGACACTGAAGTTGGACAAGAAGCCCTGGCTCACAGTCTCCGCTCTAACTAATCCCTAAGGTTTTCTATGGTGTTGAGGTCAGGACTCTGTGCAGGCCAGTCAAGTTCTTTCACACCAAACTCACTCATCCATGTCTTTATGGACCTTGCTTTGTGCACTGGTGCGCAGTCATGTTAGAACCGGAAGGGGTCATGCCCATAATACCCCCTCTACCAAACTTTACATTTGATACAATGCAGTCAGACAAGCACTGTTCTCCTGGCAACTGCCAAACCCATCAGACTCATCCATCGGATTACCAGACGGAGAAGCGTAATTCGTCACTCCAGAGAACACATCTCCACTGCTCTAGAGTCCAGTGGCGGCACTTTACATCACTGCATTCAACGCTTTGCATTGCGCTTGGTGATGTAAGTTGCTTGGATGAAGCTGCTCGGCCATGGAAACCCATTCCATGAAGCTCTCTATGCACTGTTCTTGAGCTAATCTGAAGGCGTTTGGAGATCTGTAGCGATTGACTGCAGAAAGTTGGCGACCTCTGCGCACTATGCACCTCAGCATCTGTTGACCCAGCTCTGTCATTTTACGTGGCCTACCACTTTGTGGCTGAGTTGCTGTTGTTCCACTTTGTTATAATACTGACTTATGTGAATGTTTAGTAGCGAGGAAATTTCATGACTGGGCTTGTTGCACAGGCGACATCCTATCACAGTACCACACTGGAATTCACTGAGCTCCTGAGAGCGACCCATTCTTTCACAAATGTTTGCAGAAGCAGTCTGCAGGCCCAGATGCTTGGTATTATACACCTGTGGCCATGGAAGTGATTGGAACACCTGGATTCAATGATTTGGACAGGTTAGGGAATACTTTTGGCAAAATAGTGTATACACTTACTCCAGCCTTTCTAAAGGGAGCACAGCTTCAAAACTGTCATCACACAAATCTACCTTTATAGTGGTATCACTCAGAATTAATACCAGTGTTCTTGTACTGGCTAACACCAAAAGTCCTCATTAGGGATAAGGGCAAAATATTTTCCTCTGATGGAGGAATACTGAACACAGTCTTATGTTTTCAGTGATGTATCCCACCACAACACTTAAAAAAGTAATTTACTACTTTAAGAATACATTTAGAAAACATTTAGATTAATTCACACTGTTCCTTGCTGTTACTGCTCGACAGTTCTGTTCATGTAATTGTTCTGATAAAATGTTTCATAAAATAAATAAATAAATAAATATTTAAAAAATCAATAACTCAAATGAACACAAAAATGAACACAAAATTCTCAACGCTATTTTGGCTCTGCTTCAGTCCACATTTGCCAACAAGACATAAAACTCAACACATGAGCTCTTTGGATAAGACTTGAGTGTGTTTCCTGCTGTTCCTGTGCTACAGACACTGTTGCTGAAGGGGGCAGGTGAGGAGCAAATCTATGAAATGTACTTTACTTACAATCGTACAGAAGCACTTTTCTGAAGTGCAACCAAAGCCTCTCTTCTCCACTGCAATACTACTCGATTCAATAACCAATGTGGAATTGCTAGCTAATGCACTTCATTTCAAATTAGCTAGATTTTAACTATTAAGCAGCGTCTGTATTACAACTATACTTTTCCTAAAAAGTGCAGATGCTGTGCAAAATGCAAAAAAAAAAACATAACGCACCAATGTGCAAATTATATAAACCCTATATTTAATTGACAACTGTACAAAGGCAACATATCAAATGTTGCAACTTATATATATATATATATATATATATATATAAAATGTTCATTTTGAATTTGATGAAACCAACACATTTTTTTTAATCTGGGACAGGACAACAAACACCTGGTGGAACATTCCAGTCTTTCGGAAGTTTCGGAAGTTCTGAAAGACTACACAAACAGTGCAACAATTCAAGCACAATGTAAAATGGAAAAGAACTTGGGGATTTCATAATCTATGGTACATAATATCACAAAAAAATAAGAATCCAGAAAAATCGCTTTACGCAAGTGGCAAAGCCAAAAACCAATATAAGCTGGCTGTGATCTTCGGGCCCACAGGTGGCACTGCATTAAAAACAGACAATGCTGTAATGTAAATCACTGCACTTGTTATCAGAACACAGTTCAAAAGCCAGCATCCATGACAGTATGACGGGCGTCCATCGGCGCACATGGCATGGGTGACTTGTACATCTGTGAAGACACCATTAATGCTGAACAATACATACAGATTTTGGAGCAACATATGCTGCCATCCAGACAACGTCTTCTTCATGGTAGACCTTGTTTATTTCAGCAAGACAATGCCGAACAACATTCATGTTACAACATCTGTAGTAAAAGTTACCATGTGCTAAACTGGCCTGTCTACAGTCCAGACCTGTCAGCCATTGAAGAACATTTGCTGCATTATGAGATTAAAAATATAACAAAGAACAAATATAACAAAGAAGACCCCAAAATGAGCAGCTGAAATCCTATATCAAGCAAAAATGTGAAAACATTTCACTTTCACAACTACAGCAAGTGGTTTCCTTAGTTCCCAGATGCTTAGGGCACGTTGCTGAAAGAGTGATGCAAGACTTTTTTGAAATTTGTTGCTGGCATCAAACTCAAATATTTTTCAAAAAACAATAACATTTCTCAGTTTCACCATCTGATACATTAACTGTGTACTATTTTTAACTGAAACAGAATTTAAATCATTTCCACATACAGTTAATTATATTTTTATTTAGATTTTGCACAGCAAAAATGTTTTTGGAAACCGGGTTGTACTTAACTCAGCATATATTGATATTGACTAAGTACTAGCAAATGTACTCATTCTTGGTCGGAAAAAAATGCATCCCTAGTGCACATGAAGACTTCACCAAACATGGAGTGGTCTTTTTTCTGGGCTTTAGCTGGAGCACTGAGGACTGACTGCTTTGAAGCTTTGAAGAAACACATTCACATGAATCACTATAAAGCGGGCAAACATGTACAGACAAAGACATACTATGAAAGAACAGACGTAGATTACATATGCGCAGAGCTCAATCATACACAATGCCCAACAGCACGTGACTGAAGGACAGATAATGCTTGGGCCAGCAGGCTGACCTTCATTTTCCCCCATTCTGTCATATGCCACCAGATCATATGTGCACATGTGGCCTGGATCATATGCAAGGGTCGTCTCAACCATGCTCACAGGCTCAGGTCACTCTCACAGCATGCCATTCACAATAACTACCCATGTCACACAGGCACATGGGGAGGAAAGAGAGAAGAGATGAAGGTAGATGGGACATACAGGCTGAGGAGGTAAAGAACAATAAGGGTGAATGGATGGAGAAGAGTGGATGCCTCAGATTAGTTGACAGTTGTTACAAGCAGCTTTAGTAATGAAAGTTTTCTCACTTCTTTAGTTTTGCACAGGCTAATTTTAAGGCTAATGTTGCAAACAAATAATTGAAGCTTATACCAATTGGCATTTTTCAAACTACATGTCTAACTCTTCACATGCATCAAACCACATGAGCTGTTAAGTAACCTCAAACAGCCTATTTATTTGGTTTCTGATACCGACCGACATATTCTGTACCTCCAAAAAATTCAAATTTCAAGATGCTTGCTAATAATATCGGTTCTGCTACTGTTTTTAGCTTGTTGATTTTTACAGATAACAGAATGTCATACAGTGTCAGAAACCATATCAGCAGGTTAATTTGAGGTTAAGTAAATGAAATGAAATGCAACACCAAACACATCTTAGAAAAAAAAAAAATCAAGCTTCATGATGGAGGCCTCTACTGCTTTTTAAAGCTATGTAACACACATTGCATGAAGAATTAAGCCCACTGCACAAGGGATCCACCACACAGTGTCACAGTGTAGGTTTGCATAGCATTGTGCAGCAGGTACACCACATAGAATGCATCAAAGTAAGTGGTTAAACATAAATCATTTTATACTCTATTTGTACATATTTAATGGAATAAAACATCAACGTTCAACATTCAGCACTTAATGGATTTACCAGGTTTGGTATCAGCTAACCAACTCTTCATGAACTAAAATTTAAGAGCTGAAAAAATTTGGCTAATGATATCGGCTAATGGTAGTTGAAATAACCACTATTGTTTGTATTTATCGTCAAAATTGTGACACACTGTAGCATTTATATTATATTATAGACTCCCATTCTATTTTAGCTACATAAGCCTTGTAGTTCCAGTGCATTTATTTTCTTTAAACTACTGTTTTAAATGATAATGTCATACTAACATAGCATAGCAGACCTAGAGCCCAGTAATCACACATTACGCTGACCAGGACAGGAACAGCGATCATTTTCTAGGAAATCTGTGTGTGTGCTCAGAATCCCATACCATCTAAAGGATGCACCCTGCTGTCACTGCAGGGCCTACTGTGCATGAGTGACATCCTTTTTCTCGTCCCCTCCATGATCACAATCCTGTATATGTGCATTATGTAAATGCTGCTGTATGTTGTAAAAGATGTTGCATGAGCTTTGAGCCTCAGTCACCAGGCGGGAAAAAGGGGGGGGGGGGGGGGTTGGGGGGGGTTTGCTGTCTCTGCATGTCCCTAATTCCTTTAGTTGTGTTCTCTCTCTCTTGTACATTCATTCTCTCCCTGTCGATCTTCCCTCTCCCTCTCTCTCTAGACTTCAGTCCCCAGGTCCCAGCCCATAAAGCTCAGTATGACAGTTGATTAGAGGCACAAAACAAACTCATTTACTGTACTCACAAGACAGAGGGGGTGGGGTGCAGAGAGAGAGAGAGAGAGAGAGAGAGAGAGAGAGAGAGAGAGAGAGAGAGAGAGAGAGAGAGAGAGAGAGAGAGAGAGAGAGAGATCTTTATATCACATCTCATCAGAATCAACACTGGGCTTATTTATGGAATGCAAGATGCACTCAGCAGCCTTTTTGGAAATATAAACAGCAAATCCACATGTACACACTCGCATTTCAGCTATACGGATGTGTGTGTGTGTGTGTGTGTGTGTGTGTGTGTGTGTGTGTGTGTGTGCGCGTGTCTGTGCGTGTGTGTACATATGATATAAAAACAACAAAATAAACTATTATTATTATTACTTATATTATTACATTTTATTATTATTATTTTAGTTATGATGATCAACTGACAAGCCTAACTGATACAGAGAAACAGTCTCAGCACCAGCCAAAAGTTGTTTTTATCTATTCCTAGATGCCAATGGATTCTATTTCTGCTTGATTTTATTTCATGGGAGCTTTTGGTTGCTTGTATACACACTGCTTAGTTAAGCCTGGAAGAGGGTGCTCCTACTGTGGACACTTTTTTTCCTTGATTCACTTACAGATTATGCTTTTCTATTTCATCACATTTTAATATCCATTTTTGTTCCTTATGTAGTTATGTACTTGGATATTTTTTGTGTATTGTCTTAAATGTAATGATTTATGATAACAAATTTGTCAAATATACCAAAAGACATTAAAAATATTGCTCACAATAAAAACTATTGCTTAAACTACACGAACACTGTAATACCCCTGAAGGAATTTATTGTATCTGTGTCATACATTCTGTATCTGTGTGCATGTGCTGAAGTTGTATTTTAGGATGCCTAGTTTTGTGTTTACCCCTATATGGTTGTGTTTGTCACACCTCTTACTTGTCCTATATGAGCTGGGTCTAATCTTGGCATCAGTCCAGCTACATAACTGTGTTAGCCCAATGTCTTATGGGCTAGCTGGGTGTCTGAGATCCGAGTGTGCAACTAATAAACTTCACTTGTCCAGACAACAGACTGGTCCCCTGGATCACGAGGGTTTGGTTTTCTATACCCCACAAAAAAAAGAAGAGAAAAAAAAAAAACAGCTAACGACATGACATTTCACAATGCAAATTGCTATACTGATGAAAACAAACCCAAATTCACATTCTGTTTATGGTGACGTAAACATATTTTTGCATTTACATTTACAGCATTTACAAACACTCTTATCCATAGCGACTTCAGAGAATTTATCTTGGCTATTATAAATAGGTTAGAAGCCAAAGTACCCTTGAGCTGAGACACTGCCAGAAACAAAGGCTAATGCTGATATCTAGAAAGAAAGACACAAAATACATCATTTCAGACACAGCATAAGTGCAATACATTTCAATAATAGTTTGATTAGTGTTGTTTGAAATGGTTCACAAAGAAATGAGTCTTCAGTCACCATTTGAAGACAGCGAGGGACAGCCAGTGGAAGTTCACCCATGATTTTAAAAGCTAATAACTGTGAAAGATTTTGCCAGTCATCTTAAATAACTGTAATCAGCCCATATGATTTCTGATCATGTGATTCTATAATAACTTTGCCAGGCCTAGCTAGCTGCCATTTATGCTATGTCAAAACGTCATGACAAACGGACCAATAAAAGGGGACCATAATGACTAGAATAAAAACCCATTACATGAACTTAATTTAAAAGTTAAGAATGCCTTTAGGCATTTGCAGATAAGGAAGCAGCAACTTATTTTCTTCCATAAAATCAACAAAATATTTGAATACTAGGAGTATTCAAACTTTTGCAAAACACCACAGGTGACTTGCACACAAATAGTCACACACACAGTTGGCCTTCAAAAAAACAAACACAGCATATTCTCTCTCACTGGAGGTGTGTGAAAGGATGAAATGAGGAGGTACAGGTCCACACACACACACACACACACACACACACACTCGCTACTGCCTGCAACAATGGAAAAGCCATTGAAAATGCATGACTCTGCAGCAGCTGTGTATAAGAGTGAAAGGCTACCTGAGAATTGTTATAGGGGAAGTACTTCTATGGACGCTAGGACTCTGTGTACGTGTATGGGTTTGTGTGTGTAAGAGCCAGAGGACTGCAAAAGCTTATTACTGAGGGACCTTTTTTGGCACACTCAGCAACCACTGCCATAGGCATTCTCAAGCCATGGAGAGATCAGAAGGAGGAAAGAAAGTGGGGGAATAAAAAGAAGGAAGATGTTTCATAAGCAGGGGGAGAAAACCCATACTTCACACTGCAAACCCCCAAATACCGCTTGGGTTGAGTATATAACTCTAACATTTACTCTGAATTTATAGTGTGAAAATATACAATTCAATAAAGAATTTAAATTGAAAGTTATTCAAAATGGAATATCTGGATGAAATTCATTACATTTTAATTAGCGTGTCAGAAATAACCTGTGTCATCCACCAGTGGATTCTGATGAGGACTCATCTTCTATATAAGGTACTTTCTGCTCAGTGGACATTGTGCCAACGCATCACATGTCAGAGAAATACATTTATAATGTTCTGGACTGAGCTAATAACATATAGAATATATATAGCTCAGCGCTGGCAAGCAGGTTTATGTACTTAGAAATAAAAGCAAATCTATGCATTCACTGAACTGTTGGCCTGTGTATTTTCTTGGTCTGCAGTGAAACATAATGAAATACCTAAACAGTGTTTTCAGTCTTCGAATTCTGGTATCTCGAATGGTTAACAGAGTACACAAGCACCCATGTGCATACCTAATAACTTTCATTGCTGTACACCAGGGCTGCAGGACACACACATGCTATTCATTAAGCTAGCTATACACTACCTAGCCACCAGTAGTAAACAATTACCATTGTGACACCAGTGAGCATTTCATTTTCATGTCACTCAAATGGCTCCTTACTGTGAAGGTAGCTGATTTTTGGCCAGGATGAGTTAGTTATAAAACCCAATAGAATGTCTTCCGACAATAATTGGTGCTTCTCCTGTGATTGTTTAGTAACTGGCTACTAAAGCCAAATGGACAGCCAGGCAGCCACTTGCCATCATAATCAGTAGTCCATTGTCCTGGGCCATAGTCCCATCCTGGGCCATTTGTTAAAGAGAGTCACACATTTATAGCAGACGGCCTTCTACCTATGAGCAAAACAACAGCTGGACGCACCCACCAGTGGACTAACAACATCTTAGTAATATAGTGTCTGCTTTAGAGCTCTAATTTAGGACTCTAAGGCCCGATCCCATTTCTTCTCTTTACCCCTACCCCTTGTTTTTGAGAGCCACCCTAACCCCTTGGAACTGAGTTACAGAGGGTAGTGGTTGAAATCTTGCCCTACAAAATGGGACCCTCAAATAAAAAAAAACAAAACAAAACACATTGCTTCATTAACAGGCTACTAGCACTGCTCTCCGGGCGACCCATGGTGTTTTCAGTGACAGCAGAGAAGGGAAAAATTCACCTCACTGCTGGGTACACTACTTTAGTTATATTTAGGGCATCATATGCCTTCAGAGATGGCGTATAAGACAATTATTTATTATTGCCTACCGCTAATTCTTTGGTGATACGAAGCTGAAGTCAGAGATTTACCAGCTTCTTGTTCAAATTTTCCCGTTCCACCTTAAATAGTGCCACAGTTACATTCTGGTGCTTCAAGCATCAACACTGCTGGACTATTTAAGGTGAAACAGGAAAGTTAGCTAGCAATCAACTGAAACATTAGTATGCTATTAGTGTTTTTTTATACTTGTTTTGAAGAAATCGACCAGAATACATTGAAACGACATTAAACTAAGATAATGTGATAGATACTGTCATTTTTAACAAAGAAAATACTTACATTTGCGGGTTTCTTTGGTAGCTCCCACAGCCATTTTGCAGGTTTTTCTTTTTTTTCCCTTATAACACTCAGTTTGGATTGGGCCTAAATCTGTATCCATTTTAATGGCAGGTACAAACTATCTCTGCTGCTGTGCACTAACAGTTAGTATTTCCTTAGCATCATGAATATTGAATGCCTAAATCATCAAACACTTGCCTGTACAACATATTGATTTCTATCTCTAAAAATAGACCTAAGTATGACATAAGTTAGATTTACAGTGACGGTAAGAGTAAATAGCATGGTTATAACACAACTGCAGATTCATAAACAAGAATTACTGGTGAATGTTGCACAGTATGAGGCATTGCTGCACTATTACCTCATTTAAATATTGCTTTATTAATTCATAACACCATGACACAGTCCCACAAAAAATAACGTCTGAATCACTTTGGCAGTGGTTTTCCTTCTAGCTGCTGTTGTAGTAGAACATACAAGTCTTGCCTGAGCAGGATCTTAGAATGTCACATTTTACTGTATTTAAAAACAGCCTTTTCTTCCTGCACTAAATTCATCCATCCATCCATCTATCCATCCATCCATCCATCCATTTTCTAAGCCGCTTCTCCGTCAGGGTCGCGGGGGGATGCTGGAGCCTATCCCAGCAGTCTTCGGGCGAAAGGCAGGATACACTAAATTCAATGTTTGGCAAATCCCCCTCCTGTGTTTATAAAGTGGATTTGGAGGTCCATGTAAGTGAAGAGTAATTTGACATGCTGACATTCTAATTATGGCTGAATTGATTTTACTGCAAGTAGTTTTAGCTGTTAATATTTCTCAATTTCTACAAATTTACAATTTGGACATGTGAAAATTATATGTCCTGGTAAAAATAAAGTAAAAACTGAAATGTTACTAGTCACTGTTTAATATTAGATTTTCACAAATCAAACCAAACTCCTGTTTTAAAAAAATGTAATAGTTAAAATTTCATTTTTATATTTTTAATGTATAAACTAAATCGCTGAGATCAAAAATAAAAGCTAAAACTAAGCATGTTAAGCAACAAGTGCACTTTTGTAGACATAAAATGCAGGCTTAGTATGACTGCTGCTATTGTTATTGGTATGCTTTTGTCTATCTTTATAGATAAAAGTGTCATACTTTGCCAAAAACCTCATAGGCTTGTCTTTCTGAGATTTTTTAACACTGAGATTAATTTCATTCAAAGGTAACTTCTGGTGATTTGCTTGCTTCCCATATAAAACAGTTACATAGGAAAGGTATAGCCATAAGGAAAAGTATCTGCAGTTAGCTACTTGTTTAAAGCACAGAACCAGTATTGTGGAAGGTTACACCACCGCAAGACAAGGTCCAGAAGGCTTGTTCACACACACTCACATATACACACAGACACACGTTCACCAAGTGCCCTCCTCAGAGAGCTCTCTCACTCTCACTTTTCTCATTCTCCATCCCCCTCAACGTGCATTTGACATCACAGCCTAATCGGCATTCAGAGCCAATCAGACGTAAAGACACAAACAAGCCCTTAGGCATGCACACACATACCAAATTGCACAGGTCCGCAGAGTTTGTGTGTGTGTGTGTGTGTGTGTGTGTGTGTGTGTGTGTGTGTGTGTGTGTGTGCTGAAGACGCATGCCAGTCATGTGCCTGTGTGCACATTAAAAACAGTGATTCATCACACAACACGTTGCACACATACCCAACGCACCCCCACCCCCTTGCTATACGGTCACTGTGTGTCAGCCAGCAGCTGAAGAGCACCGCTTCAAGCACAGGTCGGGAATTAGTATGAATTAAAAGGAGTTAAATTTACTGTGTATGTCTGTGGGTGTGTATAAAAGGGGAGGGTAGAAGATTCCCTGTGTTTACACTGTTTATACATCACAAAGGCTGTATAGTGAAAGCGGTGGTGGAATATGTCCAAACAATTGCTAGAGGAGGCATAGCTTGTTCTAAAACGTATCTATACCCTAACACAAATACAAATTTGCATATGAACAACTGAGATAAACAGATTAAGGCTGCTAAGTTAAAGAACCTGCAGTTTTACTGTTTAACAAAATAGTGTCTTCCCAACCACGCTACTGCAATTTGATTGAGAGCACATGTCAAATTTGTCATCTATAAAATTCAAATCTGACTGAAACCTCTAGTTGGTTTATCTCATTTCTATAGCTGCCAAGGAAGGGAGGCCAGACCTGTCAATCTCAAAAGAAAGCTGACAGACACCTTTAGCAGCCAAGCTTCGAAAGACAGGCTTCAAATCAGCTGAGTGTCAGAAAAGCAGACTTCAGTCTTTATAGCTGCTTTACAGTCAGTGAAGTTGGAAAATTTTCTGTAGGGAAGAACAAGATGATGACAGAGGACATAAAACAGATTAAACTGGGCAATAGAAGTGTGAAAGATGACTTAAAATAACATTCAAAGCTCTGTCATTAGTAATGATCCCCTGCATTAATACCTAGAACTTACGCCTAGCGTGACCAAAACATATATAATTTTGTTGGGGATGTAACAATACAAAGCTTCAAATTGTACAGTATTGTTATACTGTGACTAGCATATTAGCTTGTGGCTATTGTGTTAGCTTGTGGCTAGAGCATTAGATTGGGACAGTATAAAGCACACATACTGTACTTTTTTAAAGTTGAAAGGTCCAAACTCAAAATGGAAGCATTAACATATTAATATATGGCAAACTAGTACTGCTTCAGCCAGTCTTGTATTGTTACAATCCTAAATATTAATTCTCATTGAAAGTGGAGAGATTCTGCCAAAATTGTAGATTCTAAACTCGATCAATGCCACATTTGTGTCTATAATTAAAAGGAAATAACAATGACCATGGTTTAAATCTGATGAAAGGTTTTCACATCACAGAGTGGCTATGATTTTTTGACATTAAAACAAACCTGTCAACACAGAATGCAAATCAAATGAAAATTTAATATGCAGTGAAGGTGGACATGGAGATGGTTGGTGTGCAAGTAGAGGAGGCAATGGATAGGACAAGATGGAGGCAGATGATCCGCTGTGGTGACCCCTAAAGGGAGCAGCCGAAAGAAGAAGACTTAACTATCTATATAATTAATAGTGTAATTATGCAATCAAATCTAAATAATAATATAATGTAAACTGAATGTACAACACAACAGTAACTCTAGTCTTCTAAGAGTTAAACCAGCAGACCTTTATGTTTACTATGAAATGCTGCTAGCCATTTAGCATTGCCTCTGCAACAGAGTAATAGGATACTTAAGGCCAGCTTGGTTTGGTGTGTTTATGTTTATGTATCTAATGCACTCAACTGTTCAGACTGGGACTGCTGCATGGGCTCTCTGGCTGTTGAAGCTCAGAGCACTGCTAACCAGAGCTGGGGCACACAAGCGAGGAACAAATCAGGTGAGAAAAATGCGGTATTCAGGTGGACCAGGTCATCGGGGGGGGCCACCACATTTACTATACCTTAATATATCCGTGTTCACAGTGACATTCCTACAAAATCTGCTTTTTGATGAAAATTTGATGTAATTAGTTCAGTGTCTGACAATACAGATTTGTTAATATGTAAAATGAAAAAAAAAAATAAGATAAAAATAAAAATAAAAATCTCTGAGGCAAGTGGGAACTGTGCTGTGCATTTTTAGTGGCCTGCATGTAAAACACTGTGGCCAGGGGTTCCAGGCAATAGGTAATGTCTATGCATTTATAATTATTCTTCAACTGTAAGGGCACACATGAGGGTCTAAACTTCAATACAGTCATGTCTGTAAAGTAAGCCTGCATTTAAGGGGTTAACCCCTTAAGATTCATTACTTATATTTATAGTAAGAATAACTATATTTAACAGTATTTACATATTGCATCAACAACTTTGAATATCAAAAACATGGCAATGAAAACATTTACACGGCAAACATGTAAATGATCATTTTCTTTTCTCAAAGCAAGACTTGGGCATAACAAAAACTAATCTTTACAATATAAAATATTTCTAATATTAGGTTAACAGTTTGAAAAATCAAAAAACATCTTGCATTCTTGAACATGCTTCTCTATGTGTAACAGCTCAATGAACCATTAAAGCTTAATCAATCTTGATCACGGGAAGGGAGTTAAAAAAAGTAGTCCTGGGCAGCAGATGGGCCATAGTCATCACGCGGTGGAAACAATGAAATGGATGACAGTGAGAAGAACGCCCCTGGCTCCAGTGTTAGGTGGTATTTATAAAATTTGGCATCAACAAAAATGGCCTTTACATTTACATTCATAAAGTTAATGACCCCTTCCTTCCTGAATAATGCCATTTATAGCGTGTGTTGATTGGACTGTTTTGCCCCGTTATCTTTGCATAAAATAAAATGACACTTTGCCTGGTACCATGAACATTAAATGGACAAAATCCACATTTTAAGGAAGACAGTTTGCTATTTATGTAGTTTTTATGTATGTTTAACTCTTCTTTCAAAACATTCTGAAGCACCAAGCAGATGATACCAGTTATTCTTGGTATCATCAAAACAATGCTTTTGTGTTACACCAGTACCAGTATACTGTTAAAAAATTATACATTACCCAGCAGTACTTGACTCCAAAATCACATCAGTAATGATTCAGCACAATTTCACATCAATGACACAGCACTTTCCATCAGCCCTGACACATATTTGAGGAATTAGGTCATAAAGCTTTCGGATGAATATGCCTTTTTCTCTTGCTCTCTCCCATTTATTCATCTAGTTTTCTTTCCTTCTATTTCTCTTTTTTCTGTTTAATATTTTCACTTTCGCCTCTGAAGGCACATTACCGTGGAGATGGCCACAACAGTGATGAAAGCAGAAGTATTTTTAGTAGCTTTTGCTTATGTAAGAGCTCTTCTTTTTGCCCTCCACAAAAATAAAGTCTAGAATGAGGCCAAAGTTGGTGTGGTCTTGCTTTTGCTGAGTAACCAAGTGAAAGAGAGGAGGAGGAAAAAGGGTAGCAACAGAGGGCAGAAAAAGAGAGGGAGGGAGCGCAGGAGGAAAAGCGCAAGGAATTATATTTTTTTCCTCCACTTCTTGCCGCTCGATGGAAAGGGCCTCCAGCCCACTGCAAAGTGGCAATGCAGAGAGAGACAGAGAGAAAGAGAGAGAAAGAAAGATAGAAAGAGAAGCATGATCCATACTGCTTGTCAAGGTCACACCTGTCACTGAGCCATCTCACACACATTATTGTTCAGATGTGTGTATTTTGATTTTTGTATGTACATTTCAAACTTCAAAAGTTTGAAATTGCTGTTTTCAACTACATTAAATATATTTTGTTGCACACATGTTTAAAAATGACTAATGAGATGCTAATATTGAATAGGTTTCAAATAATTGGTAGGATGCTACAAAAATGAGGAAATGTTCAATGATGACCTGAGCTGTAGACAATGCCATATTAACTGAAAAGGCTGTATAGCATTGAGAATGAAATTGATAACAATATAAACATTCAGAATGCATCATATTTGGAAAGTGGTGACCAAATCTCACAGATCAAATACTTATTCATAGAAAGTGACAGATAAATACAGATTATTAAGACACAAAATTTATTATTATATCATTTTAGAACTTTTTGTTGTTCCCAAAATACAGGGATGTACAATGAATTATAATGGTATCTGCAGATGATACTTAAAAAAATGATCTGAATCATAGAGATCAAATCAATATCTCATGACAATTATTGTACTTCAGAAAAATAGATTGTTAAGGCAATGCAGAGCTACTGTGCTAAAACGTTTAGATTTTCATTAATTTTACTGCGTTTGAAACCCTATAGAAATGAATGTTGTATTTCTCTGTGATACCAATCCCAACACTGTAACACCTGTCTAGGTCACACAGAGTAGTCCTCTCATATTCTCTCACTTAAGTAAATACATGCTATCAAAGTAACCAAGTTTGTGTGTATTTTTTGTGTGCGCTTTTAATCTCGCCCCACAGGGCCAGGCATAATCTTGTAACTTTTATGGACTAGATGTAGGGTAGGAGTACATGGAGTGTGAAAATTTTAAACCAATCCAAGACCTTGTGAAGGAATGGTGGTAGTGAAGTTGGAGCTTAATATGCCTGTTGTGCAACAGTTTCCTATTGTGCAAGAGGCCTGTCGTAAGGTGTAATGTCAATTAGCATGACTGATAAGTCCCAAATCACTCCAAATAAGTATGTAAATATGTGCTGGGAACCCATAATAAACATTACTCTTGCAAAGTAAAAACAGCTCCATTCCATAATGGTGTAGTTACATTTTGCTTGTGTTATCAATTGCACTCGATTGATAACTGTAATCAATTTTTTAAAAAAAAAGCACAGACTAGACAAATTTGTTGGCTGTTTTAAGAGGGGGCATAGCCTTGTTCGCAGCAGATTTAGTCGCAATCCAGCGCCAATTCAACAAATTGTTACAAAGTTCCAACTGAAGCCCAACTGGCCATTTCTTAATAATCCTCACAATAACAGGATATTATGACAATTTTGTATGTGTGGATATTTAGCTGATCCTCACAAGAAAAAAAAACATTAGGACTAATGTTTTTGTGTGCTTGGAGGGCATCACCTGAACCAGACAGGCTGGCCAGGCAAGGTGCAGAAGTGGTTGAATGGCTGCAATGAAAAGGGTTCAAAAGATTGTGGGCCTGGAAGCCTCTTTGAAGCAGTGATGAAACAAATCGATGAGCCTGGGGCAGCCTTTGATGGGGAGAGAGATTAGCTGAGTGACGGCCAAGTCAGACGGCTCGGCCAGCCTCGTTAGTGTAATGACGTGTGAATTGGTGTGTGTGCATTTGTGAAAGAGAAACTGCTGTAACTTGCATGTGTCAGAGCCACTGAACCGAAAGGGCTAAATTATCACACAGTTAGTTTTGGCAATCGTCTGTGTTTGTACATGCATGTGTGTTTATGCGTTTGAGTGTTTATGTGCGTGTCTGTGCGAGTTTAAAATGATGAAGCTTAGAGCTGCATCTGTTGGTTGTAATTACCAAACAGGCAGGTGACCTTACAGGCATTAAGTATTGCCAACCTGAGCAGAGAACACTACGACAGAATATGCCCATCTTCCTCTTAATTTTTTTTACTTACTTGCCAACAAATGCCACTTTTTTATCTGTCTGCCTCGCTTTGAATGAAGGCAATGCTTTACAGGAGTGGAGACTATATTAAATCTCTTTTCAACTTCACCATTAAGCCTTACAAGAATACAGTGGATCATATGCCCCCATTTGAGAGAAGGTCACCCAGTTAGCAATCAGTTTACCTCAGAATCAGGATCAGGAGTCAGGAACAAGGACTGGTGGGGATAATTGTACTATAAATTATTTAATAGCCTCTCCGAGGACGTCACAAAGGGCACATTTCTATGACAACCAGCTTCAAGAGTATGTACGCCCCCTTTTTCATGTACCTGTCAGAGTTAAAAGGGCTCCTCTGGCAAGCGGCAGTAAAGTACAAACAGTCTAGCTAAAGATAAAACTTGGCTTATTAGGTTACATAAAAGAAATATCTGCATTTCAGATGGACAGATTCCTTGCTCACGCTGACAAATGAGAATATTAAGTAAGAACATGCATTTCTTTGTAAGGGTAAGGTAAAAAGAAGCTGATCTGCAAGGTAGATAGTCATTCTGAATTGCTGCTAATGCAAAGTAGGACTGCACAGTATATCGTTTGTTAATCGGTACCACAATACAGAGATGTACTACACCAAAGTTTGCGATATGTAAGTATGCCCTCAGATAAATCACTCAGGAGCAGTTTCCCCAGACGCAGATAAAGCCTAAGCCTACACAAAAATTTCCAGTGGCAATTTACCACTGGCAAAGCAATTTAGTCTGAGACTACAATTAATCCATCTTCAGGCAATGGGCTTTAAATGTTTTACTGCATGCTGGGAGCAACCTCACCAATTCGCCCATTCCAACTCTCTCCAGATGAGTTTCTGCAGGTGTTTGAAATAATCAAGGCATTTGTGTGTTCCAACAAATGTAATTAATTTTGATGAAATGTGCAGAATACATCACAATACTGGTCACCAATATGGTTCTGTGTATTGCAATCACAACATGGAGCAATTCAATTGCGATCCAGTATTTTGTCCATATTATTCAACCCTAATGCATGGAGACTTGAGATTAGCTGCAGGGATGCTGGGGGACATTGTGAGGATTCTGAGGGAATATTCCAGCAGCATGAGGCAAACAGCTGCAGGGTCCGTGTGAGGATGATTTGGCAGCAGTAACAAAGCCTGCTCACCTCACACAATGAACCTCACATGACCTCTGCTGGGGTTAAACAGCAAACTGAGCACTACTACACATGCCTCTGGAACATGGCAGTCTGTGGTGTGTGTGTGTGTGTGTGTCAGAGAGGGCAGTGAAAGCCAGAGAAGAACAAGGAATAAGCCTATGTTGTACAGAATACAGAGCATGTCCTCATATTTACATTGTCCTACATACACCAATACACCAATATGGGAGGTGCACAACAATATCCAATTATATCTCTACTGCCAGATATTTGCTTTACAAAATATTAGCATTAGACAGATCTATCTAGATTTGACCAATATTTTAAACAGACATCTAATGTATTTATTTTACTCCCGAAAAGCAGAACGTTACGGTGATGCTACTGTGATGCTACTGTGCTAAAATGTTTATAATTTCTTCATTTTTTAGCATTTGTATTTATACAAATAAATATATTTTTTTCTATCCTAATACAGGCAGTCTTACTTCCAATTTTATAAATGTTTAAGTAACTGCATTAGTACTGGTATCAGCAGATATGTTGTCACGGTTGGCTCCTCCCACTACTCCATGTGCTCCTTTGTTTTGGTCTTCCATGTGCATTTGTTTTGGTTTAAGTCCTGCCCCCTGTTTGGTTACTACGCCCCTGATTTTTTGCACCTGTCCCTCATTTTCCCCTGTGTTTGCCGGTCTTTGAATCTCTTGTTTGATGTCTCTGTCTGCTGTGTTTATTCTGGTTTGTCATGTCTGCCCCCCGATCTATGCGTGTTGGCTCTATGACCCTGAATTGTCTTGACCATGACCCTGGATTTGCCCCCAATAAATCTCACTTATCTCAGCATATGCGACCGCCTCCTCGCTCCACGTTACATATGTACATGAAGAATCAGTTATTGACATCAGCCTACAATTCCCCTATCAGAGCATCCTTAATGGGAACTATGGGCTAATTTCCATCACAAACATTAGAAAGGGATTAGCAATTCAGAGAAATTTAACACCTAATTTTATGTAGTAAAACAAAAAGATTTGCAAATATTTTAGCACAGCAGCATTTTAGCACACTTGGCAACACACATTCTGCACTTCTGCAGTGTAATTAATACATCAACAATGGTTTTGAAATATTAAAACCTAAACGTTTGTTCAAAGCTGGTATTCTTTTAAGCATCTGTTGATACTGATATGATTCTGACATCACCGTGCATCCCTAATTACATAACATGTAAACTGTCAAAGGTCATTTTGACCATAACGATAACCCCAACATCAAGATGGAATGTCTTAAAGATAAAAAAGGCAATTTAGGTGAACTTAAAGTTCCAATGGAAGTAAGAATGGCTAGAAGAAATCTTTCACCAGGTCAGACTTGACCATTCTGTTCAAGCAGATTTCTAGGAATTCTATTTCCTTTATTTGTTGCTGGTTTTGACCACACATACCAGAATAAGAGTAATCCATCAGCCATTTGTAAGTAATGCCAGTACAATATTAACTCATCTCTATTGCTGTTATTTGTTTCAGTAACAATAAAGCATTCCAATACCTAACACATTCTGATTCCACTGCATGTCAGACACGGAACTGTACAAATGTAATATGCATAAGTTATAAAAGTTACATTAACATCCCACGTAAACAACCAAGAGGAAGGAGAAGACTAGTCAGTCTCAATAATGATATCTTGAGTGCAAACGGAGTAGGTTTGGAAGTCCTGCTGTCTGAGGCGGATCAGTCTGACGGGCATCTCTGTTACCATGTCCCGCTCCCTCTGGGAAACACTAATCTGGCCAAGGTTACTGATGCATTCGATCACATCCGGCCACATCCATGTTGACAGACTATCCCTAGCAGCCACAGGCTAGCAGTTCTGCTCGGATACACACCCACACACGCGCAGCATCAGATGGCTGCTGTTGTGTCATGATGGCAGGGAGGAAGGAGTTAAGCTTCTTTTCCAGAGCTGTACCCAGAACACACATTCACAGAAGCGCGCACACTTCAAATGATGAGCCTCACTTCAGTGTATTACATAAGCCATGGCATGTGTGTCCTCAGGCTGAGTCTCTGTGTGTGAATCGCCTTCAGTCCCGCACACCCAACACGACACAAGACAAATGCACTCCAACATGCTTATAACAGCCATAACACCCCTGACTTGGAAAAAACAGCATCCTCCTGCAAAACACTGTCATCCCTACTATCTCTTTACGGATTTGTTAGATGCAGCCTACTTTTCAGCAACCACTCATTTAAGCCACAGCCTTCTAATTTACGCAAAACTGCATAATGACAGGCAAAATCAATTGTCCTATACAGCTATATCGACTCGACTGATCAGATGACAGGAGTTGCCACACTAAATAAAAAAAATTGAGTTTTAGGTGACAACTGTTTCTATGATAAAGGCGGATCAAAGATAGGTCAGTTGTTCAATGCCAGGCGGTCAGACAGATGACTCCTTGACATGGATTAAATTATAGAGTGACTAGAGATTCTACAGTGAAAATCACTTTTAGCCTAGTAGGTTCAGCATGCCAGGTAATGCATGTGCAGCTATACATTTATGCTGAACTAACATTCAGGAAAAAATGTGTCACCAGAGAAAGGTACAAGTTTTTAAGGTCAAAGAAAATAAACCTGCATACTATCAATACTGATATGGCAATCGATACACAAACCACTTTGAAGAAGCTAAAAATTCCACTAATCAATAATAGGTTAAGTGTCATTATACTTATACACTTAGTACAATGAAGTTATTTACTTTGCATAATGGGTTATTTGCAGTCTGTAGAAAGCTGGAGTCAGAGTGTAGGGTCAGTCATAATATGGCACCCCTGGAGCAGAGAGGGTCAAGTGCCTTGCTCAAGGACCCAACATGGGTGATGACTTAGTGGACCCAGGTGTTGAATTGCATGTAGTCAAAAAATAAGCATACCCTCAAAGTTTTGGTTTAATGCAGCTAACTATTTGCCTAACATGTGTCTTAAACAACTGTCAATTTTCAATATGCTACATGAATCATACAACGTAGCGTTGGGCTGAAGCTTCACAGCATTTTTAGCAGTTTTCTTGGTTTGTTTTAATCTTTTAAAATTTCCCTCAGTTTTTTTCTGTGTGTTAAGATGTTATTTTAATATTAGATGTTTTTGCTATTTATTATCAAGATTTATGTGTTTGAGTTTACTACATCAGCCTATAATAAAATGGATTGCTAGTGAGGGCCAACTGGAGTTTTTGTGCTGAGTGGTATAAGAACATGAATGATTTTAAAATATCACAAGTGCACATTTTTCTTAATGTCAGAGGACTGTATTTATTTTGATATAAAATTAGCAATTTTAAAGAAATACCCTTTTTTTTCATTTGCTGCATTTTTAACAAAACTTGTAACTGTGGGGAACCTTAATATCAGTTGATTTTTATTAGCTAGGACATATTAGCCAAGCACTAATGATGACAACTCCACTTGATTTATATGACTGGGAGAGGGTATTCATTACATTCATGTTTCAGCAGGGAGCAGTGAAAAGCTCTACAGAAGCCAGAGAGGTGACCACAACCAGGGGACTACTTGCTATGCATTTGCTCTCCCATGAAGTCATCGCACCACCATCTCTGCTTGTGTGTGTTTGAGAGAGAGAGAGAGAGAGAGAGAGAGAGAGAGAGAGAGAATCTGATCAATAGATCTGTGAGCAAGCCAGAGACAGTGGGCCTGTGTGGCTGGCTGAGTTATGAGTCTGCCATTTTCTCTCTTCTGCACTTAACAATCCATTTTGCAAAGGACAGCGACCACCCGGCACCAGGCTGCTGGAAAGAAGCTCAGCACCAAAAACAGACTGCAAGTAACCCAGTTTACTAAAACAATGCAAAAGGCCATGAATACAAGAGTCACATAGAAAACCAGCTATCTATTACTAAATGGCCTATTACTATATGGCCAAAAGTATGTGGACCGCTCCAATAATTAGGCTCAGTCACGAAGCAGTAGACCACATAAACTCACACAGTGGAGCTGCCCAGAGCTGAAGCACATAGTACTTAAAAATCGCCAATCTTCAACTGTATCACTCACTACTCAGAGGCAGCACTCACTACTCAAAGACTGCCTCTGTACGCAACATCAGCACTCGAACTGTGCACTGGGAGCTTCATGAAATTGGTTTCCATGGCGTTGGACTATGGAACGGTGGAAATGTGTTCTCTGGGGTGATGAATCAAACTTCACTCTCTGGCAGCCTGATGGATGAATCTGGGTGTGGTCAATGCCCACAGAACACTACCTACAGGAATGCATAGGGCCAACAGTGATGTTTGGTGAAGGAGGGATAATGGTCTAGGCCTGTATTTCAGCATTTGGGCTAAGCTCCATAATACCAGCAAAGGATAATGTTAATGAATACCAAGACACTGAACACAATTAAATTCAACTTTGTGGCAGCAGTTTGGGAAAGGCATTTTCCTGTTCCATTATGACTGTGTCACTGTGCACAAATGAAGTTCATAAAGACACAAATTTGCTGAGTTTGGTGTGGAGGAAATCCAGTCACTTATATTCTTCTGGCTCCCAGAATAGTGGAGGCTGTTATAGCCACACGGAGTGGAGGCAACTCCATTTTACTGCCCATTTATGGTTTTGGAATAGGATGTCCAACAAGCTTATGTATGTGTCATAGTCAGGTGTCCACATGCATTTGTCCATATACTGTAGTGTACTGCTGTTCTAGGTTCCTGATAAGTCCACCTAAAAAACTGGCAGCAATGTTGATGCTTAGTCTTAAGGTAGAACTAAATCAGGTCCCACTTGAAAGCAAATGCCAAAACTTCAAATAAGCATAAGTTAAATGGGCAAAAGCGTTTTTTTTTTTTTTATTATTTTACAAGCACAGCCCTTTTGAGAATAGTTCTTGCCAAAAGACATAAGAGACAAAAACACAGAAGATACTGTGTCCTTCTTATTCTTTCCTTTTTCCCCTCAAACCATGTCACCTGCCTCCCCTTTCCTTCCTTTTCTCTCTCTCCCAACACTTTTTGTCTGAAAGCTGTGCCACTTTGGGGACAGTAAACACATTCCCCAGCCTGTGGAGGACGGCAGAGAGCAGCACACTTTTTTGGGATCACGGTGCATTAGCCCGCCGGCATGAAACCGTAGACTTCTCTCTCCTTTTTTTTCTGCAGTAATCTTCCGGACGATTCTGCCCGCATGCCGCTCCAGCCCCTTGATCTGCCACTTTCTATCAACCTCAGAGACAGGAAAAACCAGGATCCAGAAAGAAAGGGCTAACAGACTACTGAGAGCAGCCACACCGCCAGAGAAAGAGACACAACTCCTGACCATGCAGTTCCATAGAGCCAAAAGATGCTATCAATGCAGCATTCGGTCAGCCAGCAAACAATACAAGGCTGATCCCATCAGAGCATTTTCAAAACTCACACCTCCTCTCAGCAGCCAGGCCAAGTGTGAGATCCCTCTTTTTGCACCCTCAAGTTGCCTGTCTTAGTACTGGAGCCTGTGTCCAATCATGAATCATGGCATGTATTTCCACTGCAAAAAATCTGCCTCAATTCAAACAAAACCAGTGCTGTTCTGACTCTATGAACTATAAAAGATAATAACCATGTCAGTTACTAACCATGTGGTTATTCCACCACCTAAAAGTTGTTCATAGAAATTCATTCACCAGCTAAACTTTAAGCTGTTTGGCAAAATGATTGAAAACAGCAACAAAAGTGTGAATTACCAGTGATTTGTAATTAAATATCCAAGATGAACACAGAAATAAAGGAGGAGTAGTTCTGGTAAACCAGAACAAGAAAGTACGTTATAAATAAAATATTTTTAACAAGCTGGGGGCACTGAGGAAGAAAGGGACTGTGGGGTGAAGGGACAAGGAGCTCGACTAATACAAAATTAGGGCATCGTCCCAGGGTTCTCATACCCTTCATCTCCAGGCAGCAGACTGTTATCTGATCACAACTCACTGACAGCTAGCTCCTCAAAAGCGATCCATTTCTAAAGAGGGCCAATTCTCTCAAGTGCCATCGGCATCAACTTCTACTGAGGCAGCTCGACCGGTCGGGGTTGGAATAAGGAAGAACCCATCCGCAGATATGATATGCAAGAACTCTGTCTAATGTGAGGACATGCTGAGAATAAGCAAAGCGATCTTTTCACTTAGGCTACAGAATTTAGGTGTTTAAGGGTACGCCACACCTGCAAGCGAGTTACTCAGAAAAGTAAGATTAACACTGAAAAACAGGCTGTGTTCATAAAGCTTCATTTCAATGGAAGTTTTTTTTTTTATTTAATTTAATTTAATAGGAAGCTTCCCAAAGCATAGGATCTGAACTGTTTCTGTTTGCTTACAAATCAAAATAGTGCTTTTGCCTGTCAACCACAGCAACGGGAAGCTGAACAGACAGTGACAATTTCCATTAGCCTGATCTCAAATGTGTTCTTCATAGTACAATGTGCAGCTCAAATTCCTATTTCAGCATGAGCACACAGAGTCATAGCTCGAGACGTGAGATCAACATAGGCAAAAGTGTCGCCGTTGGTGTTAGTGAACAGAGTCCAAGAGCACTTTGCACTTAGTCAGTGTGACGAACAGAGACGAACACAAATGCCCACATTTTAACAGTTGAAAAAGCAGTACTTACGGGTGTTTTCTTGTCATCTATCTGAAAAAAGAACCATGCACATGCATACTCACAGAAAACACATAAGACAGTTGAAGAGAATAAAGGATACAATCGTAAAGCTCCACTCTGAGTCCCAATGGCAAGGATTTTCTGGACCGGGTCAAATGCCATTGAAGACGGCTGATAGGGAAAGCCATGGCGGACAGTCTGGGCATCCAGGAGGGCAATGTGGGAAAAAAGGCATATGAGAGAGAACATAAGCAAGTTTCACATTAAAACTGTACGTAAAAGGACTCAAAAGAACACCTACTGACATCAAATCAGTACTGAGTAAAATGAAGAAATATCACAAAACTACATATGAGATATGAGGGCATTTCAGATGGAAGATTGTCATAAACTGATTTGTCATATTTGACTTCCATTAAAATGTGTGTGTATACAAATATAGATATACACACGTGTATATGTATATATGTATATATACACACACACAGACACACACACATATTATATATATATATATATATATATATATATATATACACACACACACACACACACACATATATATATATATATATATATATATATATATATATATATATACACACACACACAAAAAAGTGGAACTGGTGTGTATTTGGGTGTATATATATATATATATATATATATATATATATATATATATATATATATATATATATACACACACACACACACACACACACACACACACATATATATAAATACACATACACACACACATAAAAGTGGAACTGGGTGTGTATTTGGGTGTGTGTATATATATATATATATATACACACACACACACACACACACACACACACACATATATATATATATATATATATATATATATATATATATATAACTATCCAACCATTATCAACTAACCATATCTTACGGGTTTACTGCATATTGCAACAAGAGCCTTTTCTGCAGCTGTCATCTCTTTGTGTGTTTGCTTAATGAGAGTGTGAGAGTGAGGCCTAAACGTCTTACGTAAGCGGCGCGGCGCGCGGGCACCTGCAGTTGCCGGAGTGCTTCAGTCTCAACGCGCCGAGCAACAAGCTCCGGTCCAGACTCACCACATGCAGGGCAGTCCGGGGTGTAACAGACCTAACGAACTTACTGTATGGCGCTAAAAACAGTACTTACAGGTGTCTCTGTGTTGTCCTTATCTTAGTTTCCTCTCCTACTGCGAGCTACACTGATTATTAAGGACAATACAACAAGCTCATGAAAGCCGGCCCTTTCCATCTCTCCATCTGCTTCACCACAGACCCCATGGCAAATGTTTTGTGGGGACTTGCCACTTTTGTCACAAACGAACTGCAAATTATGCTTTATAAATACTTTATACTTATAAGTATAAAATATAAAGTATAAATAACATTAACAGCCACAAAGAGTAGATAGAGACTACGCAATGATGCTATGACATACAGCTAGGCTGAATGATTCCGCAAGAAGATGCTGCACGTTAACGACACGTGTAGTAATGGATGCAGCTTTCCTTTAGGCTGCTCCTGGGTGTTAAGATAATATACCAACTGAGCGTGTGCGTGTGATACAAAGTGAGAGGTAGCAATCATTTCATCTGTGTGATACAACGCTCCCCTGCACATACCAGCCACATTACAGCTCACCAACTGACATCTTAATCCCGATCCAACAGATTATGCAAGAGTAGGGTTGTTTACCCCCCTCCCCCACGTAGAGCCTACACACACACACACACACACACACACACTTGCTCTCATCACACACCATGCGGTGGTTCAACGCTACAAAAAAAATCAACCGCAGACGGGGTGATGGTGCGTTTCACAGACACCGCGCTCTCCAGTGCTGCGATAACGCAATTCTGAGACGAGCAAAACTGATTTTTACGCTTTGAAATGAACTGTATAAACAGAGTCGCTGCTTTGAAGCGTTCCCTGTCCACAAACTGTAGCTTTATTCGTCTTCGCTCCCCATCACTGGGCAGCAGGGTCAGGCCAACAACGTTCAATCATGTACACGTTCTTGTGGCATCTCTTCCTCCGTGGACATGGAGGATAATAACGGACGCTTCCGTTTGTCTTTTCGCACATACACAACGCAGCAGTGCAGTTTTGGCTGTATTTCACAGTGGAGCATCGTTGCCCCGCAGGACTGAATGATCCAAATCTCCATTCCTGCCAAATGTGCGTCAGCTATCTGCCTTCTAACAGCTCTTGGCAAGAAAACAGAGAAAACGGCGCTGGCTGTCGCATTTGCCTGCCTGGAAAGAGACACGACTTATCTTCTGCGAACCGCATACAAGCTACATTACATCGTTTTTAAGTCTTAAAGGAGTTCACGTTCAGTCGACAAGAGCGGAAAGCTCGCCAATTCATAGACAACACGAACTCTACGGACCGAATCCATAAGCAAATCAGCAAAGCAAACAGTTGCCAAGCCGTCTATTGCCTATTCACACACCTTGCAGAGCTGAAAGTGCTCGGACTGGAGGGTCTCCGGGATGATGAAGTCGTTCTCCTTAGCCCCTGTTTGCGGGGACGACGAGGGGGACGACACGGCCGTGAGGCCGTCCAGCACCTTCCGGATGTTAAACTTCTTCATTTTCCCCCCAGGTTCAGTCGACACGACGGAGGACGGAGCACCTGAGACGAGATTACCCGGTAAAGATGAGGATGAGGAAAAAGAGGAGGGGGTGGGGGAGCCTCTCTCTCTCTCTCTTTCTCTCTCTCTCTCTCTGAGGTGGCTGTCTGTAAATATCACATTTTTTTTTACTGCTCGGGAGGTTTGGTCACCGTGTCGTCCATGGCGTGCGGCTCCAGCACGTTGACGTGTGATGTTTTTCAGAGTTTTTTTCAGGAGAGCTGGCGACCGTTTAGTCTTCTCCAACTCGAAGTCCCGCTGCGTCTCTCTCTCTCTCTCTCTCTCTCTCTCTCTTCGCACCGCCCCTCTCCTCACGGAACACTCCACTGCGTCTTCCTTTCTCTCTGCAGTCTGTTTTTCTCTGTTGCTGTCTGTTTCTTTTCTGTTTTTCTCGTTCTGTTTTCTTTATGTCAACTTCGTAATTTCAAAAAACGTCCCACAAGTTCAAAATATTCTTTTTCCTCTTTAGTTCTCTCTCTCTCTCTCTCTCTCTCTCTCTCTCTCTCCCTCTTTCTCTCTTTCAGCCCCGCCCTCTCCCCCAGTGCAACACCCGGATGTTTAAAGCTCCTCACACTCGCCTCCGCGCTATAGGTTTTGAGCTCGCGCCCGGCATCACGTGACACAGAGGCAGCGCCGTGCACCTGGAGTGGCGGCATGTTGCCAATAGGAGCTGAGTGGAGGCAGAGCGCTGCACCTGCAGTGGCTAGATTCAGCCAATCGGAGCGGGACGGGGTGGGGCCTCAGGAGAGCATCTTCAGCTCAGCTAGCGACGGGCATTAACACTTCCTAACCGCCTGTTTAAATAAATCGCGCTACAGATGTTTGTTTTTCTTTTGATCAATAGCAGCATTTCTAAGTCCACATTTCAGAAAGAGTCTAAAAAATAATTCATTCATGAACTGCTAATTACTATAAGCGATATGTTCAGTACACACAGTGGCAGCTTGGAAATGTCCATACAGTTGTCGTATAAATCCTTTATTACTGTTTTTACACATTTCTGGCAGGAAGTTTAGTCTACAGTCTTTCAGGAATTGCAGTAATACTGGACACATAAGCCTTTTTAAAATGACACTGAGTTGAACATCAGTTTCTTGTAGTGTTAACTGATGGCCCAGCACACCTGAATCCACCACAATTGTCTTGACTTTCAAACATCCCAGCACAAATTTGACCAAGGATGCAACGATATGGGAGTGTTGCAATAATTGTAATGACATTTTTCATATATGCAATATTTTTATGTGTATTTGCATCAGCAGACATACATTTACAAAATGTAGAAACAGAAACTACATTATTTGGATTAATGTTACAGAGAAATATATGATGTATTACAGTTACAAATGCAGTAAAATTAATAAACGGTTTCAGCACAGTAGCCCAAATGTTTTGCTTGAGTATTTTAAAAAAAATTATGCATGGAATAGTGGTTTACAATAGCAATCAAATCTAAACATATTTCTACTGGTGATTATTTTTTAAAGCAAACATCTGCTGATACCAACATGATTATGATATCATTGTGAATCTTAATACACACAATTATTTTACATTTTGGAAGGTGACTACTTTGTACATCAGCATGATTCCTTTGCAAATGGAAATAAATAAAGGTATAATGTTGGGTAGCATTTCAAGAGTTCCATCTCTACCATACTGCATTTGTAGCTGGAGACTACAAATAGTTTAGCCTTTAGAGTTGAAATAGCAGCCATGCTGACTGTACAGGAGCCTCTCAACAGAAAGCTATGTATCTTTTTCAGCTGAGGAGAGGGATCTACTTAATCTCCCTTCAGATTACAGAGCCAGCATGGTGACCATTAGGTCGAGCCACGGTCAGCTATGCTGAGCAAATCTCATGTCCCTGTTATCAGACTGCAGCTTGTGGAAAACCTATCAGGATCTGAACTACAGGGGTTCCTGTAACACAAGAGCAGGCAAGGACATGTGAGATAAGGATGCAGTTTCCCAAAAGTGCAGTGTTCAGATCATCTTAGTGCTATCAGAGTAGCTGTGTCTCAAAGCAAGTAATTCTGTAGGGTACAAGCACTAATCTTTTTTTAGTGCAAGTTAGTGTTCAAGCTGGGAAATGTAACAAGATGTAGTAGATTTTTAATACTCAGATGATGCACTGCAGGCTGAAATGTTCAAAATGACAAAATATCCTTTTTCTTTGGGTGACCTTTGCCTTAATTAAGTTTATTTTATTAAAATGCATGACTGAACCTTACCGTGACCATATCTGGACTAAGCGGTTAACGACGATGATGATAATGATGACTGAACTTCCCATTTGGTCATAACCAATGTAATAATAACAGCTCCAAAAATGTACAAAATGTTTCAGTAGTGATTCTTTCAGTAGTGACAATTTTGCATTGTGCGCATAACTCAGCATATGAAACACAGCTTTGAACAGTTGTACACACAAAACAATCACAATAGTTTTCACTTAAACAGAAATATATAACATAAGTGCAGAAAATGTGACAATTCTTATGGTTAAGCACTGATATTGAGACTTCAAGACACATTTACTTCAAAACAATGAGATCTAACTGCTTAGCAAGTGGCCATGAGAGACAGGGATGCAGTCTCATTAGCTATATCCTTTCTCTAAAATGCAGGAGTGTGGCTAAAATGAGACTCCACCTATAGACTAAAACCTATAGACTGGATCAGAACATAATCTTTAGAAATATACAAGGTACTTTTTTATGTACTTGTTTTTTCCTGTTGGCTCGAGCTAACTTGGTAGAATGGTCCTTATAGTGGAAGAACTGAAACCCAGTGAAAGACTTTAACCTAATCATTATTTCTTTAAATGCAAAGATGTTTTCAGGAAAGCCACTCAAGTTTAGTTGAATTAGGCCATCATACACATATTTAGCTGTGCCATTCAGATCAATAACTAACTAGACTGGTGAGTCACTCCAATTGAAGAAAAATCTCTTTTTAGTCGCACTGTATAGTGAAACTGAGAACACTTGACAATTTACAGGAGGAAATAGATTATTCAAAAGAGTAGCTTTCTACAAATGTGGAGAGGCTGGTGTGGCCTTTATTAGTTCATTAGAGTCTTTATAAGGCTGAAATAGAGCACTTTGATTCCCCACACTCTGATGGTGTTGTGCTGCCTGTAAGCACTGCCTTCCTTTCCTTATTGGGAGTGGGGAGAGGTGGAGAGACCCTTATAAGGTGAGGACCCTCTTAATTTACGTGTGAGGCACTGACCAATCTCTCACCCACCCACACATAAAAGCGCACATGTCTGTGAAGCTGCAGACAGGAGCATCAGTGATTTAATGTAATGTTTTTTTTTCTATTGTTATGCTCTCATCCTATTCATGTTGCTAAAGAGATGGGGGGGGGGGGGGGGGCACTTTAGCTTAGTATTCAGCTTGGAGCATCCCTTGTGTCCTGGCTGCTTTTTAGCAGGCTTTGATAAGACCTGTCCATTGATGGCGGTCAGTATTGTTTTTCACAGAGGGGCCAAAGTTCACGGCAGGGTAACCATAGTGAGTGTCCCCTGCCTGATGTAGTGTATGTGCATGCAGTCAGGAGCACACTAATAATAGAGCCTCACAGCACCTGATTAAAGATTGCTATTCACTTACTCTGTGCCATCTATGGGGCTTTGTTTTTAATATATCTTGCATATAGCATATACAAGCTGCATTGGCCAGTCACAGCAAATGGTAATTATTATAATTCAGTCATTTATTTAAAGATGCAGTAGACATCTTTGTCTATGAATACATATGATATATTTGTATATGATATACCACGTGCGCTACCCCGGGCTCAAGGGGGACGCTGGAAGTAGGGTTCAGGGTTGCAGCAGCCATGTTTCTTTAATTCACTGCAATTCACACAAAGTAAACAACAAACAGAACCAATGCTACGCTAAGCTGGCCACTTTTCAGTGGCTTAAGCTAGCTAGACTTTTCAATCGCTTACTCAAGCTTTTCAGCTCTTCAGTCCTCTGCTGCTGCAGCTTGTACCTCTCTCTCGCTCTGTTCCCTCTCAGCTCTTTTTAAAAGGCCAAGAGGGAACGAGAGCTCGCTGCTCTGCCTCCCCGTTACCTCCACCTGGCAGCTGGCCGCCTGGGTCGAACGTGAGGTGTAGTGAAGCGGCCTCGCTGCGTAACAGGGGGCGGGGCCAGGACAGCGGAGCTCGTCCTTGCTCCGGTGCCTCTAGTGGCCGGCACCAGCGCTCTCGTCCTCCTCCTCACGTCTGTCGGGGGAGCTCGGGCTTTGCGCTCCGCCCCCTCCATACTTGCGGCTCTCTCTCTGCCGTCCTCGCCGAGGTTTGTCAGTTTGGGTTTGTTGAGTTTGGGTGTTCGGGCCCCGCCTTCCTGCCGGCTCTCGCGGCCGTCATCGTCGGAGACTGGGGGGCGGTTACATGCCACAGAGGCATAAAGAGATGAGTGGGAAAGGAATTTGTTCATCACCATGGAGACTCAGCGCATCACAATAGGTGATGTAATAAACTGCTTATCCAATCAAATGTAGGGACCTTTTCTCCTTGGTATGCTTGGCCCCTCCTTTTTTAAGTGTTAACAAAGCACCTACTTATGCAGGTTGATGATTAAACAGCAGTGCCGCTCTTTTATTACATCGTTGCAGGGCGTGCTATGTCACAATGGTGTTGTCCTGGTAACCTCGAGCAAGCCATGAATAATTCAAAGAAGCTGAATATGCAGATTGTACATTCTACATTGAATGTTGAGGTATAAATCAGTAGCCAGGTAAAGTGTGTCTAATACGGAGGACATTATGTTGAGGGATGTGTTTAAATTAATCCGCCACTAAGCCTGCAAGGAAGAAGAAGAGAGGTGAAAGTGGTCTGGCCTGAAAAGAACTTCATAATGACCATCTTTACATAATGGTGATGACACATACACACACAGACACTCATACACACAAGTACACAACACCTATTTTTGAAATGCCAGTGTGACACAATTTGCAAATACTACTTAAAAATGTGCACGCACGCACACACACACACACACACACAAACACACACACACACACACACACACACACACACACACACCCCACACATATCACATAATGGCCTTTGACAGCCAAGATTGTGCAAATACACTACAACCTGCAGTAGCATACAGCAAAAGGTCTGATGAGTGACCCTAACCTTAATATGACCCATGTAAGACAGATCAGTGATGTGGTCACTGCATGTAGAGTATTGTGTAAAAGTCAGCAACCTCCAAGTTATTTAATTTCAGCATCAGGAAAAAATCAGAAAACATGTATTTAGCTGAAAATCACACATAACCTTCAACAACTAAATGTGACAGCAAAATGTTTAGTATTTAATTTATTATGGATTCCACTTGGGTGGCACGGTGGTGTGGTGTGTAGCGCTGTTGCCTCACAGCAAGGAGGGCCTGGGTTCAATTCCCTGGCTGGGTGACCGGGGTTCTCTCTGTGTGGAGTTTGCATGTTCTCCCAGTGTCTGTGTGGGTTTCCTCCCACAGTCCAAAGACATGCAGTCAGGCCAATTGGACATGCTAAATTGTCCCTTGGTGTGAGTGACTGTCTGTATCTGTCTGCCCTGCGATGGACTGGCGACATGTCCAGGGTGTATCCTGCCTTCTGCCCGAAGACTGCTGGGATAGGCTCCAGCACTCCCCCACCCCCCCCACCCCCCAAGACCCTGATGGAGAAGCGGCTTAGAAAATGGATGGATGGATTCCACTCTTATTAGGAAACTTGCTTTCATTTTTTTCCAAACGTTAAAAAGTTCAGTTGTAGAAGTTGGCTGCAAGAAACACTTTTTGTTTCAGTTCTGAAGCAAAATTGGAGCTTAATTTTGTTTTGTCTCTCAAACAGGGATGGCATTTATTTACTTTTCAATCTAATGCTAAGTAATACCAAGGGTACTATACCAAAACCTATACCTAAACTTTGAAAAGTAATGTGTACATATAAAGAAGGGAAATCTTTGTGATTTCTACAGTGAAAACCAGTAAATGGGGACATCAGAAATGATGTTTGAAAAGTGTTGCATTAGTATTAAGTACACAGCCACATAAATGGACTAGTGGCTTGAATTAATGCCAAATGATGTGCCATTACAGAGCATTTACAACCATCTCATGTTGCTTTGTGCACATTTGTGTGTATGAGAACTGGAGATCTGTTTATGGATATTTATAGATTCTAGATTTTTAGTTTATTAGGGGGAAAGGGGAAAACCCTTAGTATCAATATATTTGTTTAAGGATCAATTCTCAAAAAAGATCCATCATGATTGGAAGATTAAATATTTCAGTGTCAGTGCCTGTTCTTAGTCTCAAAGACAGAAGACTTAAGTACCGTCTTTTTATGGTGACAGTTTTGGTGGTGTGCCAGGCCTTGCACAGTGGTTGGGAGTATAATTTTCTCTGTCACGTTTAAGAATTTTTTGGGCTTCAGTTATGGTAACTCCGGTTTATTGACCGGATTATTCTTTTTCCTTAAAGCACTAAAGGGATTTGTCTGATCACCTCAGAAATATCTCTCAAATAATAAATAACTTGTATTTAATGGCTGTTTTGACTGGGAATTGAATAAATGAAAGACTGTCTCAGACTTTTGCACAGAACCATTAATGTAACATACAATTATAAAAAATAAAGTGTCCTTGGTTCTTTTGTGCAGTATCTGTGACTGTTCCGTGTGATTCACAATAAAAAACAACTAAACAGAAAAGACAATGGCTGGCAGGAGGTGACCTGAGTGGTGGACTGAAATAGAGTTACAGATAGTCAAAAAAGGACTGACCTATCTCTGAAGTCAAATGATAAAAGATATTTGCAATATGACCTGATGTTTCAAGTCTAGGTAATATGTGTGTGTGTGTGTGTGTGTGTGTGTGTGTGTGTGTGTGTGTGTGTGTGTGTGTGTGTGTGTGTGTAAAAAATGGACTATGTTTATATAGTTTTAAAAGTTACACTGATTCCAGATTCCAGATTTGACACATTAGGTTAAGAAAAGGTACAAATATGTCCCTTTCCAATGGGGAATTGAATGTAGCACCTAAGTCTAACTGAAGGTACATAATTGAGCCTTAAGATCATTACTGTACCTTTAAGGGCACATTTATATACTTACACACTAGCTTTTGTGTCATTGTACAACTGACATTTTTGTTAATGTTTACCATGAGATCATACGATTGTTAGGTGATAACATGATGTTAATAAATGATAACACTGTTAGGGATGTTTCTGTATACTGTGTTACCAGTGTGAGTCAGTTTGGAGTTCCTGTCCGATATGGTAAAAATGCATTGCTGGGCAAAATATACTTCAGACACATGCTTTCCTAATCATCTAGAGGGTAGAGTTGGATTAAACTTGGCAGAAGACCATACTCACAGCTAAGGCAAAACACACTGTATTTATGTTGCTGTACTTACTAATGCTGTATTCAATGTCCTATAAAGCTTTTACAACAGCTGCAAAAAAAAAAAGCAACAAAAAAAAAAAAAACATTTGTGGCAGGAGTATGGAAATCTCAGTTAGATTGTCATTTTTATGCAAATGAACAATGCAGTTCTTCAGATTAATGAAGTTTCAAATGTATGTTCTACACGGTCTCTTTGAACAATTGCTGTAGAAATGACAACAGCACCATGGGGGTAGGGAAGACAGATAAATAGAAAGCAAGAGAAAAGAGAGAATAATCAACAGTGATATGCTGCCCATCAATTGTCCTCAAGAGTCGCTTTTATTCTTCTTCACACTCCCACACACACTTGTGCAAAAACACACAGCTCTGGACTCTCGGTGGGATGGACACACAGTGTAAGGGCGTCTAATAGGAGGGGCAGAGGTAAGATCTTGGCCAGCTGTGTAAGCAGTGGGGGTCTGGTAACCTCGAGGAGGCCAAGAGGACACTCAACCACAGCCACTCAGAGGATGCACCAAAGGAAATATAATGACCTTCGCAAATTCCTTTTATAACCAACACATCTGGTCCTTATCATCAGACACATTTATCGATTCTTTAGGGAATAATATCATCTGTGATTCATTACAGTTATATTAAGTCTAGATTAAAGAGCCCACTTCATAGAAAACCAAATTGTCCTCACTTGAAATAAGAGCTTGATGGGGTATGTAAACATTGTCAAAGTTTCAAAATGTACCACCCACTCCCCAGTCCATACAATCAATCTATTGAAACAGTCTATTTTGATTTTTTTTTTTGGTTTTGTTTTGCGAGATCACGTAGCCAACACATTTACAGGATACACTCATCGAGCAGTTTATTAGGAACACCTGCACACCTACTCATTCATGCACTTATCTAATCAACTAATCATGCAGTACATAAAATCATGCAGATTCTGCCCAGCAGCTTCAGGTAATGTTTACATCTACCTTAAGAATGGGGAAAAAATGTGGTTTCAGTTATTTTGTAGTTTTAAGCAGAAAAGCATCTCAGCATGCACAACACATTGAACCTTGAGGTGGCTGGGCTATAACAGCAGAAGATAGAAGAAGGTTCTACTTCTGTCAGCCAAGAACAGAAAGCAAATTGGTCAGATTCTGTGCCAACAGCATGAATCCATGGATCCAATCTACCTTGCCAATCTGCCGGCTGGTGGAGGTGGTGTAATGGTGTGACAAATATTTTCTTGGCACACATCAAGGGCTAGAATACCATATTGACATAGATATTGAATTAATGATGCCCATTAATAAGGTAATCACTGTAGTGATTATTTAACTCAGAGGAGAAAACAATGAATATTAAAGGCTCTCTCTCTCTCTCTCTCTCTCTCTATCTCTCTCTCTCTCTATCTATATATATATATATATATATATATATATATAAATGACATTCATGTAGTCTTTCCCAAGCCCTTAAGTGTACTTGCATCACTGAGTATGTCAAACAAATATCACTTTAAGAGGATAACAGGAATGTGGTTCTTGTGAAGAGTAACAAAGCTTTACAGTGGTCTGTCTTTATCTTTGAAGAGCCACAAGTGTAAAAGATGCAGAGTAGCTCCAATGAACGCCTGTATACTGAGCTGCAGATGGCAATCAATTTAGTTCATTCATCTCTTTAAACAGGGAATGTAGAGTTCTTTATTGGTTACCGGAGCACTCTCTGACTCGAGTCCAAAAAGAAAATCAGCCATGAAACTAATGTGTTTAAATATAACAGGCTCCAAATGCAGTTCAATCAAAACTGAGCAATTTTCATTCTAATTTGATTGGAGTGCATGTGCAATAAGCCATTCATCCGTCTATCTGCCTATCAGCATACCAATTTCTGTTTAATTTTAAATCTCACTTTCATTTTGAACTGATTGGGTTGAGTAAAGGAGGCTTTGGAAGTTTAAGCCTGACATTTCTTCATCACAATGTACTGCACAAGGGCATTCTCTCACTAGTTTGCTCACAGAGAGTAACATCAATGACACACTAAGAAATATCCATAAGGCCTATTGTAGTATTGTGTGTAGCCTCCTGTCAGGCATAGCAGGGAAACAGAAAGTGGTAATTCTGCTCTGTTAAGTTACTACAGCATAGTAAAGCCTGACACATGGGTGTTTTCTGTACTACTAAGGTACAGTATTTATAGTATACAGAATCTGAATCTGAGCACTTAAGATCCTGTACACTTCAGAATTCAGTTGTTGTTGAGGTGAGTCATAGATTAGTAAATAGATAGATAGATAGATAGATAGATAGATAGATAGATAGATAGATAGATAGATAGATAGATAGATAGATAGATAGATAGATAGACGAACAGTTCTTTTTTATCCACAAATCCCACTGTACATCACTCTGGTGCAGGTTAATCTTCATCTTGTCTATCTACAGATCTTTGGAACAGACTTCTGTTGAGTTACAGTACTTTTTAGTAACGTCTTAACCCAGCTTTTCATCTCTTAAAGCTTATCAGTATTTGCCATTAAGCTCATCAGCCCTTGCTTAAACAGCGATTTTGGCCCAGGCCTTTTGTTATTATTTTATGCATGAACTAATGATGCTACAAAATGCAGCAGGCTAAGAAGCAGCTGAGCAGTGAAATAGGCAGTCAACCACTACTTAAGCGTGATTGCCAGAATGTGAATCTCCACCTGACAGACCAAACAAGCCCAAGTGATAGTGTGAACAAAACACTGCATTTAATCCTGTGCCAGAAAGAAACACACAATTGAAAAGCTGCAAATATACAAGAAGATCACCAAAAAGTGTAACCAACAATCAAACTTACACACCCAAAGGCGTGATATCCAACAAAAATAAGACTAAAGGCAAAGTCGATCATTCCAGGTTTTTCCTAACAAAAATCAACAAAAATAACTGAATACAAACCAGAGAATTTTGTGCAAAGCATTTACTGTTGAAACAAAACTGCTCCAATTTCAACATTTCAGCAAGATACACTGATCAGGCATAACATTATGACCACCTCCTTGTTTCTACACTCATTGTCCAATTTATCAGCTCCACTTACTATATAGGTGCATTTTGTAGTTCTACAACTACAGACGCTACTCCCCCACCCCTGCTTCTAGGCCAGTTCATGAGACGAAAACTAAAGTTTTGCACTAGAGCAAAGTACACAGTAACATGTCCCTCATTATGACCATCCAGTCAATTCAGCTAACCTCACAGATGGCAACCCATGCAATTTACCCAAGATTAGAGAACATAAGGGCACATACCTACTTCCTCTAAGAGACCACGCATACGCTTTTTCTTAAGTTCATGCTGATTTTAACCTGATGTCTATAATGGTAGCCACATTGGTATTTAGTTTTGTAAGGTTGTTTTTTTTTTGGAGTGGGGGGTGGGGGGGGTCTGGGTTCCTTTAAATGTATGTGGGGAGGTGGTGGACTTTTACCTTTGCACATGTCTTCACTGTGTTTTATCACCCTAAAGGACAGATGTCAATCAGTCAGTCTAAAGGGAGTGACAGCTCTATGGGCTGTTTGAGGGGCAGATGCAGTACAGGGTCAAACACACAGTCCTGTCTGTCAAACTCTGAGCCAATCACTGGGAGCAAGGACACAGGAGACTGCAGACACTAGAAGAATATATCAGTACTTCACACATGGCACACACCTATACTTGTCTTCTGAGAAAGCTTTCATTTATTAGGTTAAGCTTCATACATTTGTGGATATATATTAACACAGCACCGTAGTTTGTATACATATATACACACACATCCTATAGATGAAATCTGATGAAAGCTTTAAGAACCGATTATATCATGTGAAGTGTTGCTGTCAGGTGTTGCACAGATGTGATGTGTTTTAATAATATATAGTAAAATTCTTTGTTTGGCTTTTCCCTTCCTGATGCAAGTGAGTTATCTTATATCTATTTGAATAAATAATTATTTTGCACAGCATCGTATGTGCATCGAGTCTCTGCAACTGTTCTTTCTTTTTCAAAAGAGAGCTACAAAAAAACAACCACAAACAAACACACACAAAGCCTGAGTTTGTATTGTTGTCCTGGCAGGTGGCAGGTGTAGGGCCATTGTAAGCATGAGAGAACAAGTGAAGAAACTGATGAAAGAATGAATAAATAAATTAAATGAATAACTGGCCAGGTATGATGCAGATGCAATTAAAGCTATTCTCTCTCTCTCTCTCTCTCTCTCTCTCTCTCTCTCTCTCTCTCCCCCCCTCCCTCTCCCCCCATAGCATGTGTCCTAGGCAACCACTGACTCAACACTTATGAGTGTGACGTCCCCCAGGCCGGACAGACTACACTAATATCATGTGAATGCGTTTACAAGCGGTTAGCAAGCATACTTAATTTAATTTATCAAATTCAAAATGAGTGAATATTTGCAAAAAAGAAAAGAATTTATCCATTTGAACATTAAATATCTTGTCTTTGTAGTTTATTTATTTGAATATAGGATGAAAAGGATTTTCAAATCATCATATTTTGTTTTATTGATGTTTTACACAACGTCCCAACTTCATTGGAATTGGGGTTGTAGATGTAAAACAATCTACTTGCATAATGAAGACAAAGGTCAAAGGAAAAAAAAACAGGAGGCATTACTTGTATTGTGAAAAGCAGAAAATGCAACCAACCTCTAAGACTGAACTTTTAAGAGGTGGAAAAACATCCCAAAAGATTCCTTTGAAAAACTGAAAGAAAGTCTCCCCTAAAGAATGACAGCTGTAATAAAAGCAAAGAGTGGGCACACTTAAAACTAAAATGTTGATATTATATTTAGTTGTTGTGGCTTCTGTGCATTTGTCTGTCAGACATGTTTTCTGTTCTTTTCCTTACACAGAAAAATGAACAACGGTCATTTTGACTAGAAATTAAATATGGGTTATCTCTGACTTTTGCCCACTACTGTATATACTGTTAGGGCATGTTTGAAGAAACGGACCCAAGCAGAGACCCTGACATCTTAAGTAGCCTCGCTAAAATGTTTTATGTGAAAGTGTGTGTGTGTGTGTGTGTGTGTGTGTCCTCACCACAGCTTAGCGATTAGCTCTCTCATGCGGTTCGCAGAGAAATAAAGCTTCTTCGGTTGGATGTGAACTGACAGGCTGCATCCTCAAGAATTTACAAAGAAGAGGATGCACACAACCACATGCATACCCAAACACACACACATCTGACCTTAAGCCACTGCAGAGGTCCCTCCAGAGCACAATTCACACCCTTTGCAATGACTCATTCCTCAGTGTCAGAGTTAAGACCACTTCAAGTGTGTTGCATGTGCCTGTGTGCCTGTGTCGGCAGCAGATGGAAAACAACAAAAGAGGGAGACAGAGAGAGAGAGAGAGAGAGAGAGAGGGAGGGATAGATCTAGGCACAATTCACAGTTATCAGCAGAGACATTATAAGAGTGGATACAAGAAAGTGTTCTTCCTGCCCACTGGAACAGAAAAAAACAAATCCATGAAAATAGGCTTCTGAGAAACAGAGCTAGCTTTCAAAAAGCAGAGGTAACCTGAGAACTTCTACCACTTACGGGCCACTACACTACACAATTTCTTTTCACTCAAAAAAACAGCAAACAAAAGAAAAACAAATGCATCATTCTGCTGTAAAAAAAAGAAAACAAATAAGACATCTAGACTATTTATAGGTCGCCTGAAGCGCAGCGATTGCAGTGTAATTTGAGACAAAACCCTTTTTGCTCCAGACAACACAACAAATTCAGACAGACAAATACATAGAGTCAAGAGTCTATTCAAATAATAAGCACAAGTCATGGAGATTTGAATCTACTAGTTTGAGAGTTCAAACTTCATGAGCTCTGTGCTCCAGCAGGTGGCACCATTGGAAGTGGTTATATGTGGCACCAAGCGAGAAAACACTTTTTGTTTTGACTGGCTAGGTATGAGATTCTCTCTGTTTGGACATGTGTGGAACAGTTATTTGTTCACAACGGGTATGTTTACTCAAACACATGACAACACAGGTGCTAAATGTGCAATTTCTGTTTCTATTTGTGTCAGATTGTGAAGTAAAGTTGAGCTAAAGTGCAGGTGCTGAGAGGCACTCAGCTTAACTGATCCTAATGATTAGATGACTGGTTTCAGGGTAGCTATTGTTGCAGTGCTCCTGTTACAGCCTCATAAATGTGGCAGGTTTTATTCTTTGCTGGATCGGAAGTTGGGGGCGGTATGTGCAAGCTTGGCAAGGAAGGTTATGTAAATGTCTACTTTCTGTTCATTTCCGTCTTTTTTAAGTTGTTCACATATAGAATTCATTGAGATGGAGGGTAGAAGGGGCAGATGCTTGCCTGTGTTTTCACTGGTAATATTTTTAGACAGGAAATCCACCTTTCTTTTGTCTAAACTGAAGGTCTTTAGCTTTTATCGATTTCAATTAAGAGTCAGGACTTGCTGTCTCTCTCAGCTTCCTTGATACACTGACCTTGATCCAGCTGTCAAATGCGACAAAGGCGAGATTTCCCTGAAAGTCAGAGTGATGAGGCTGGGCCACCGGAGCCTCCCTTGTTGTTTCCACTGGGCAAAGCAAATCATTCAGCCGCTGAATCACTAATGATCTGGATGACCCACGTAAATCTATAATCAACACTATAATCGCTGTCTAGAAATTATTATATTGACCAGATGACCTGACAGTTACAGGATGCTCACAGGGCTAAGGCTGGATTAAGTGTAGTTCTAGGTTATCTAAATGTTAAGATTTCAGACTTTTAATGTGTTTAATAAAGTATTTAATGACACTTTTCATACTTATAACAAGAAAATCTGATAACAGTACAGGTTTTTTTCTATGATGGATGTTCAAAAGCAATGATTACCCCAATACCTTAAGTATCCTAGACTAAAGAATTACTGTGCATTGTATTGAATATGCTGGTAGAACTAGCCAACTAATTTCAATTAATGTAATTTTTTTTAAGCCACACACGGTAAAGAACGCTCTTTTTATAAACAAATGTTTTGATGTAAATATAACTGATGCACTAAATTAGTGTATCTACCACATCCTACCACATTGTCATAGATGACTAATTTAATGGCTACAAGGTTCTAGCCAATCAGTTCACTTCTTCTTGCCTCCACTCTTGCGTGCCGTTGCTGGGGTTTGCCGGGGTTGGCTTTTCTCCAGTTCAGCCTGTCGGGTTGTCTCGAGGGCTAACACTGCCTCTCTCTTCCTAGACTCTTCCTCTAGGAGGCGGGAGCGGAGTGCCTCACGAGCCTCCAGGATCTTCTGCCTTTGCTCGGCTAGAGCCCCCTATTACAGTCAGTAGTAGGAGTTTTTAAACCAAGAACAATATCTTTATTAACCTGCTGACTAAAGGTTAACCCTGGTGTTAACCCTTCTAGGTCCGCTATGGCATATACACCTTGAGACATCTCATAGGTCATTGAAACAAGCATAGAAATTCTGTTTAAAATGTTGAAAACATTTAAGTAGTAAAAGAGATAAATGTAATTAATTACTTAAGTAGACTTGCCCATCAATAATGAGCACATTAATATTATAATAATGGGAGGGTTGAACACACTGACCTGTAGGCCATCATAAGTCTCCAGCTGTCTCCTCTTCAGCTCCCTACGAGAGATCAGCTCCTGTTTGCGGTGTTCTAGCACCGTGTCTCGGAGCAGGCGGAAGCTCTGAATCCTCTCAGAACGTTCCTTTCTTTGTTCCTCTTCTATCAGTGCATCCTTCAGGCGAACCTGCTTGCCAGTCCTCCTACACACAGCATGAAGAGAGAGGTACATAGTAAACTAATTATACCCTGCTTTCACCATTCTCAAAGGTGCAAGATTTCACTTCATTCTGCTCTGCACTTCGGTCTGGCACTGCTGCTGTAACAAGCATTTTCTTACACTTCTTGGCTGGATCAGTCAGTATGCCCTGAAAAACTATCAGGTAGTTTGCTTGATCTTGACATGGAGATATCAGAACCATAGACCACTCATTAGCACCAACATCAGAACAAAACAAAGAGAAAGTTCACGGAAAGTTTTAAGCACGTCAAACCAAGTATTAAAGTTTTTTCCACTTCGCTCAATTTAAATTCGATTAACTTTGTAGAAGAAGCAATGATTTGACTATGCAAAGCAGTATGATAGCAATGCAAAGATAAAGATGATTGTGTGTATGCACGTGTCTGCGTGTGTTGGGGCTGCATGATATGTATCATAATATGTGACATTTGATAAAGCTGTTGCATATTACGGCTGAATGAAAAGCAATAAATTATTATCATACCAATGTGTCAGTGTGACTGAATGTGCCACAAGTAGATTTTTTGGGAGATCTGATCAACTTAGCCATAAGCAAACAGCACAAATTACAAACAGCCAACATTCCTTGAACAGCTTTTTCTATAAAGCCTCCAAATATTAGTAAATACATTTCTTTTTATTTTCTATATAGGCCTACAAAAACAAGCAGCATGCTTAATTCTTTCAAGAAATAGTTTGGTAAAAAATCTGATTCACACTTGCCACTCACCTAGATGTAGTCGACTAGACAAGACAAGTTTAGAGTCCAAATTTAGTTGTTTTGTTTAAAACTGAAACCATGAGACTAATGTTGATAACAAACACAAGAGCTCAATAGTCACTCAAATAGCACAAATAATTTCTGTAAAAATACATCCTTAACACTTTTCTCACATCTCTAAAACTGGGCATTCAAGTCTTTTTAAGTCACATAGGCTCGTCAATGTGGTAGTATGATTTACTGTGCGCTATAAAAATAAACAAAACTTCTGCTTCAGACAACACCAGGACCAATATTTACAAAGTAATCTGATCTTGGATCAGATTGTTCCATATTATGATGGTCATTTTGGGCAACCAATTTAAGACAACACAGTCTGTATTCACAAACAGTATTTTTGACAATGGCCATCATAATATGAAACAATCTGATCCAAGATCTGATCTGTGCAACCTTAAAGAATACCTGGATGCAGAGTGGGTTGAAAGATGTTTTGGTGATGTATTTTTACAGAAATTATTTGGCCTATTTAGGTGACTATTGAGTTCTAGTGTTTGTTAGCAATGTTGGCTTCAACACTCTGGTTCTAAACTAAAAAAGCATAATTTGGATTCCAAACATGTATCTGCTGATAGACTACATCTGGGGTAAGTTTAAAATTGTGTGCATTTGATTTTCCAGTGAAATGTTCCCTTTTTAAAGTTCTTATGGTGATATTTTTGTGACAGTACCCAATACTGTTTCACACATTTTACACATAAAGTATAATAGTCAGCACATTTAAAGTATTTTTAGACGGTAATAGTTCAGGATGAAGTAGTTTTTGAGCTTTGCAGGTGTGTTATGATATTAGCCGTATAACTGAATGATTACGTCATTAGGTTATTTGCTCTCCACTCTTCAAGCGCAGTGCAGGGAAACACTTTTTGGTTCTAAAACTACATTTCTGCCTATCTAATTACATCACTCCAGTGCTGCATAGGTAGTTTGATCTGTTCTGTCAGTGCAGCATTGTTTTACTGTGGAAATTCATATCGCAGTAACACTTTGTGTATTGTACCTGATGAAAGGTGTGTAGTCCATGACATAATTGTATTTCTGGTGAACAGTTACACTGTCTTCACAGCTGGAGGGAGTGGAAGGGGACTGAGACTGAACACCTACAGAGAAAACAAACTTGCACAGTCACACACACTCAACACTGCGGGAAAATGCAGTTTCAACTTTTAAATTATTATGTCATGATGTTTTTAGCTAGTGTGGGTGTGTAACCTGTCTCGGCAGTAATGATCTCGGCTCCTTCTGCTGCATCCTCAAGTGTCCTCAGATGTTTGTTAATGAACTGGAGGCGGGACTGAAGAGCCTGCATAAGAATTAACAACAGGCCAGGGGCAGATAGTTCAGCACACAAATCTTACCTATGCTTGTGTGTGTGTGTGTGTGTGGATGTGTATGCACATACACAGTGTTCAAGATTCAAAATCAGCAAATCATTTTCATTTTGGCCAATCTGTGTTGTATAAGTATGTAAATAACACAAGCCAGGCACTGAATTTGAATGATGCTGCTACACCTATACCATAATGCTGTAATTATGCTTAACACACTTGCTAAATAGTTAGACAGCTGATTTTTTCATTGACAAATGTTTTGTGCTAGTTTGACTCATTAAACATCATGACTAAATCACAAAAAATACTGATCCTTGGTACTAAAATTCATATACCTCAGCTCCATATACCAATATACAAAAATGAAACCTGTGTGTAATCTTACAATCTGTTCTGTTTTATCACCATTATCATTACCATTGTAAGCGCAGTGACTAAAGTAGCTTTTTTTGGTTTGAGGAATATCGCTAAAGTCTGGCCTTTTCTATGTCAGTGCGATGCACAGAAAATTGTTCATGCATTTCTTACAAGCTTGAGTTGATTGCTGTATTGCTCTTCTTACTGGACTCTCTAAGAAAACAGTACATCCCTTACAACTCATACAAAATGCAGCAGCACGCATCCTAACAAAAACAAAAAAGAGAGATCATATCACTCCTATTTTGAAAGAAATTAACTGGCTACCTGTCTTTTTCAAGATAGATTCTAAAGTTCTACTCCTAGTTTTTAAAGCTCTAAATGACCTTATAACTTCTGCTTGCATGAATAGAATATCTGTTTGTTTATGTTCCAACACGTGGTCTTAGATCTGCAAATAGTGGCCTTTTGCAAATACCTTCTGTAAAATACAGAAAACATGCAGAGACCTCTATTAGTTATTACGCTTTTAAACTGTAGAACTCAGTTTCACCTTTTATTAGACAGTCAAGGTCTGTGCACACTTTTAAGAAACATTTAAAAATGTATCTCTTTAATTTAGCATTTAATTAAAACTTGACATTGCTTGGTATTTATTTTTTTTATTTGATCTGTATCATTTTCTTATATTATTCTAAATTAATACTCATGACATCTTCTTTTATTGCATGCTTAGCCTGTTTGTGTATGTGTATTTAAATGACTTAAAATCATCAAATAAAATGATTGAAATTCAGGAAATTTGTTCTTTTTTGTAGTGCAATGTAGCATTGTAGATAAAAGCTTATAGACATCAGACATTTGTCTCAAACTGTGTGTCTGCATTTTTAGTAGATCTTTTTAGATAACAGGAACATATGTGATGATTTAGAAATGCTGGTTGTACAATGCTAATTGATGGAGTATAAGCATATACATATACATACTAGTAGGGAAATAATAATACATAACACATGACTGAATTCAAAGCAAGACAGTGGGTTCATGATTCAGGATTCTAACAATATTTTGAACAAAAAAATCATGTTGTTGCACAGCTTTCTTCTTTTTGATACTGGAATGGGAAAGGAAGTGTTCGAGCAAGTTGTTAACCACTGCTGTAGAAGGGCAGAGCGATTTGGCATTTAGTAGCTATAAATTCAAGGTCCAGGCTTGTTAACTTTGGCCGCATTTTCTAGCTTGACTGCAGAATGTAGTGTTACAGACGGTCAGTTAGTGATATTTGTCCAGTACACAGCATGTAGGTGTTTGGTTGCTTATGAATGGTCTGATTCATTTACAGGTGGTTCAGAAGCTTAGGTTAAATTTCTTGACTTAAAATTTAAGACAAAGTTATTGATAACACAGACTATAATTACAATAGCATTTCTTGTGATTTAAAGATCACACACTTTATGAATTATGATTTCAACCTAAAAGTGATTAATCTCACAGCCCTAGCTGGTCATTCGGAAACTTTGCTGATCAAACAATGCAATTGGATTAGATGACATAATTGACAGAACGTCCATTCTCCACAATGCACTTTGTATCGATTTGGCATTGCCATATGATGTCACGATGTATTGTTATACTCCTACTTATTAGCTAGACGTTAGTGAAATTTAGAAATTTAGTAACATAACATTTAGTAATAGATTAGACTTGTAGCTCCAGTGCAAAATTAAAGAAGCGAGGCAAATGTGTATTGGCTAATTTGAAGCCTTCAGCCAAAAGCGTGATGTCAGACCTTAACTGCTCTTCCTGGCTCAGCAGCCTCCCAGGCTAGTTTGATGGCTCTGATTTGGTCCAGTCTTTCTGTGTCCTTTCTCACCTCCATCCCCTCTGTATCCGAAAGCTCAGTGACCAGACGGAGAATCCAGTGAGGTTTACTCATGTCCAGATTCTATATACACACAGCCACAGGCATACATTGTGCATCCATACATTAACCCTCCCACACGTGGGCACACCGCCACAGGCACACACAAACACATACAAACAAATTTCAATTAACAAGTATGCACACTCACATACATGCAAAGAAAAAATCTTATATTGGATCTTCAGTTCTTTTTATTATAATGCACTGAGTCATAATATCAGATGAGAGGTCTGACTCATAGTCTAAAGATACTCTATAATCACACAGTCTGTTAAAAATAAAACTCATATATTAAATCCTATTTAACGCCGCCCAACACAATTCCTTCTGGAGAGAACTATCTATGAGGTGGATCACACTTCTCTGAGCAACTCCATATGTAGACACAAAGAAAAAATTAACATGATGAAGAAATGTCTCATTTTGCTCATGAGAGTGAGTCATTAAGAAGCAATATGAGGCCGCTCTATAACATTTGCATAGCACACCTAAAAAAACTAACAAACAAAACACAGACACACTGACTTGTTCCATCCTGGAGCCTGGCTTGAATGTAGATTTGTCTTTGTCCTTCTCTTTGGACTTACGGGTGGTTTTAGGCATGGCTAATTTCTGTGCCTCGCTGTTGGCAGGTGTGGTGAGATCCTCTGGCTTTTCTCCGCCCACTGTACACATTAAACATATAAGACAGTTGATCAAACCATCGGTTAAAAAAACCCATAAAAATGTATTAATAACATATAACATTCAAGATGCACCTAAAGTACAAAAATCCGCTGAATTTTGTCATTTAATAATGTTGTTGTAGTGGTTTTATGATAAAATGGTGCCATCTGTTGAAGAAAATCTCTGCCTCACTTGCATTTCTGCTGATCCTGTGTAATTCCATGTGGACACAAAGCAGGCTAGATGGCAGTGTTGCTCCATTCAGAATGTACTTTCATCCACATTAATGCAAACTCAAAATCTCCGACCTTTTTTTCTCTTTGGCCTTCCTATAAATAACACTGCTGACACCCATCGTCCTGCTGGACAGGTTGACAACTTCATATGGAGTCCGTAAGGATTGATTTGGTGACAGGCTCTGATCCAATCTGAAGTCTTATCCTCCGTCCTGACAGCTATGTGTCAGTAGCAATCCACCATGTGAACATGACCATCATCTAACATTACACCAATCAGTCTGGCACTGAAAGTTTCAAATAGACACTTAAAATGCACTTAAAAGGGCTCGGACTGTTACAGCGTAAACTGTAAATGTAACAGGCTTGGCCAGTTTATTTAATAAAGAAACTGCCATGCATGTGACTAGGATAGAAAATAATCAGATGTCATTGTGTGAAAAGATTGTGATGCTTGACAAGAAGAAAATACATAAGTGAAAGTGTTTAAATCCATTTTTCACCAATTACTGTGGAAATAACAAAGAAAAAAGGGAATGCATAATAAAGACCCATAGCAATCTATATAACGGACAAACATAGAGTTCAAAAAAGCGTTAGAGAGGGAAGTTAAAGCAGGGGGAGTATGCTAGCCCAGGTCAGTCCAGGCTTGGCTGGATTGGGCTAAACTGTGCTCAGCAAGGCTCAGGGTGCCTCCCGTGTGGATATATTGATTGGTGCGTGGTAAGTGTATATGGGGCCATGTAAGGCTGCTCCTGTTCCACTGGGACTCACTTTAACTGGGTTAATTCAATTCTTTCTCCTCCAGAAATACTTCCCAGGGCACTAGAGGCCAAGAGCCAACTTCATTTGACTTCCCATTGACCCATTTCCACAGGCTTCCTGGGAAATGAAACAGGAGGCACGTGCAGCAGGAAAGACATACATGCTCCATGGGCTCTCAAAGCACTACAGGCACTGACTGTTCTGTACACACACACTCATACAGTGAAGGGAAACACTACTCAGACACTTTTTTTTGTTATTTCATGTACTTCCAATGCATATATCCACTTCAAATGTACACACAAACTGTCTTTTGCTTTTGTACTTTAAAAAAATTACAGCTAAGAGGTAATTAACGTTTTGCAGCATGGTAGTTACATTTTGGCCCTTTCCTCTAGGCCAGGGGTCGGCAACAGGCAGATCTGTTACTGCCCTGTTTCAGCTCCCCAGCAGAAAGTAAAAAAAAATAGTCCTCCTTTGCAGTAAAATAAAACCCTGGTGATCATTCTAACACACTGTTCTAACACAGTTTTAACAATAAATGGTCTTAAACACTGGAGTTCTATGTATAATTCCTTATTCACCCTCTAACCTTGAAGGTTGGCCAGATTGCTGGTCACACAGCAGCACAGACAACAATCTTGCCTAGCTAGCAGCTAATGATAAAGCAAAGAGAAAGATTTAAGTTGGAAATCAATAATTTGGAGACTAAAGGACTTATTTGCATTTATAAACACTCCAGTTTGTTTCCTGATACATTTAATCTGCAACAAGAAGCTGTCAAACACTAACAACAAAGTTGCAAAGCTTCTCGCTTGGCAGCTTCCTGTTCTAATTTCCACGTTGCACCTTCAATGGTATAACAGTTACCTACATAGCTAGTTAGCTACATTCTGGCACCCCAGGCACCATTTAAGGCGCAATGGGAAAATTTGAACAAGAAGCTGGTGAATGAGAAGCTGACTTCATTTTCGTAAAAAACTAACATTAAGAGACATTTTACAAGAAACTGTTCTACTTTTGCGGAAAAGTTTCCTATGGAAGATGCGAGAAAAGTGTCTATAGCTGAGCTAAAGCTTATATTAGAGCAAAGTAATTCTGTGTTTTCATTTATATTATATTCTTAGCCTATACTAGGACATTAGCACATACTGAGACATGTTCACAGCCAAGATGGTGAAACATTACTTCAATAACATGGACGTGAAATGCTGTGGCTCCCAAGGTGGTTCGATTTTTGTTGAACCTTTTCAAAATGGCTCTTCTTAACATTTGAGTTGCCAACCCCTTCTCCAGGGTTATAAGGGTCCTTTGCAATGATCAGTGCAATTATTTCAATGATATTCAAGTCAGAATCACATTCACATTCTTTTTTACAAACCAGTCAGAGTTATTTTGGCTGTTTGTTTGGATTTGTTGTCTTTTTGAAACATTCACCTTCTCCCCAGATTCAGTTTCTTGGCTGATGAGATTAAATTTTCTAATATGCCCCAGTACATTGTTCCATTCATATTTCTTTTGATGACATTTATTGCCCCAATACTGTGTATAGAGAAGCAGCTGTATATCTTAATGATCCCATCTCCATACTTGACTGTGGGCATGTTGTTCTTGGGATGAAATACCTGACCCTTCTTCCTCCAAACATTATTATGAATTATTGCTAAAGAGTGCCTCTTTTTAGCAGAAGAGTTTTATGCGAGGTGCTGGAATGAAGATGACTGTGGTGCTGTTCATGTGCTTATTGCTCTTTGTGTAACTGTTGCTTCTGCTGTTTTCAAGTCATCCTGCAACACCTTTTAAGCAATAAAAACAATTAGTTGTGGTTCCATTAACTTTCCATTTTTGTATTATAGAATCAGTTGTATGAATAGGAATGTTTAAGGGCTTTGGCCTTGTAGCTTTTTCAGTTGAGTGTTGTTTAACAACATTGTCCTTTAGGAAGCTCCTTCACCATGACTGCTACTTGTTGTACCCAACTACTGGCAATGTCTTTTATCTAAATCTACCCATATCTACCCAACCAAAGGCAATGTCATTTATAATGACACCAGGTTCAATTTGCATCAGAATGTTAGATATTTGTCTAGCATTATTATTGATTTATTTTATGTCCTATTTTATGAATTTTTGTTCATATTTGTATTACATCAAAAAAAAACTAACTCTAGAGTCAATTCTAAATTAATGTAAATGTGCTGTCAATTGTTCTGCTTGTTGTAAAGGCAGCACACTGAAGACCGAGGGTTTAGAAAGACAAAGACATTCTGTAATGATATTACTCATATGATCTTCAGGCAGTCATGCAAACCTAAAATGTTTTATCCATTTCACTCCACATGCTACTTAAAAGTAGTAGGCCAACACACACACAAACACACACACACACACACACACACACACACACACACACACACACACACTCCCCACAATTCTTCCCTTTTCTATTTCAGTTATATTTTTCCTGTCTGACTACTCAGCTAAAACAAACCATTTTTGTGGCTCCCCGAGTTTCAACTCATCTCAACTAAGCTGACCCAAAGCTAGCAAGCGATTATTTCTTATCCCACCGCCTCAGGATGTGGCAAAATCACATTTCCAGCTGAATTTATTTGGGTTTCATTATCATTTTGATGGCAAGCTGGTGGCTAATCAAAGAGGTGAGCGAGACACACCATGCTTCTCTTCTGCCTCCTTTAGCTCTAATGAGAAAACATGAACCCAGATTCAAATCAGAAGAGGCCAGATGAGGCCTGACAATTTTACTTTACTTTATTATGTTTATTTAGTGGGGACGGCACACATTAATATACATAACTATGAACATGACAGATTTAGCCGAAAGGCTCACTTTCATCTGTTGTCCCTGGGCAGATGCCCAAAATCATATGAAACAACATAAAAAAGGAGGAAAAACAGCCACACATATATTTACACATAAAAGGCAGAATCAACAAATTCATAAAAAAAAAAAAAAAACAAAACTCAGGCAATAAGTTAGAAGTATAAATCATAAAAAACAGATCTTACATACACCACAATTTTGGTGTATAAAAGATTACGTACATCTTTTATACACCAATATCAAATGATATGTCCCCAGTGCTCCATCTCGAGGTGTATTCATTGTGTCTTGTTTGCAATTCCAGATTTGAATTCTGAATGTTTAAGTCAGGTTGTCAAAGCTCCTGTGAGCTGAGAAAACCTTAGCTTCACAAGCAGCTATGAGAGAAGACTGTAAGCCCACAACAACAGATTCATTAATAACAGATTCCACAACTCACCAGTGAACAACTTAGCTACTAAACCTGCCACTGATCTTTCTTAGTACCACCAACTCTTCTCCTTCAGGGAAGATGCCTGTGCACTTTAATAAGAATGACGTGTCCTTGAGATCTCACAGACAATTCCTCTTGCAGTATAGCCTGTATGTAGCCCAGAATACAGCAATTAACCTCTAAGATTTCATTTATAGGGTCATTCTATGACAGTCAAGAGACTGCTTGGGTCATCAACTGCCACCTGGGAGCAGCAAGGTAAGAAGAACTGGTTCTACACTTTCCATCACTTCACAGTACTGTTCATGCTCATGTTAGACCATTCCATGGAGAGGAGAGTGAGGAGAAGATTTCACACCTTGGCTATCAGTAGTGGTTAGAAAGAGCAGACACTAATCACTGCATTCCAGCAAGGGTAGCAAAAAGTAGTGCAAACCAATCTGACCTACAAACCTGACTCCCTATCCCTGTCTCTACTTCCTGGCAGGAAGGCAGAATAAAGTAAACAAACCTAGTAACTATTTCAAATCCATTTCACACCCAGTTCCATTGCAGTCAGGAAATCATCACACAGATGGTTCAAGAAAGCTTCACTCAGCACAGCAAGCAGCTTCACTGATCTACACCTGTGAGCCCTTGCCAGCCACTCCTCCTCCTTCAAGCCCTGGACAAAAGCCCATCAGGCTCAGGAAGGGTTTAGGAACAGACAATACCCATCCATCTTCACATAGGGCCATTCCCTACACATCTGAAGCAAGGTGACAGAAGGCAGTACGAAGCATTGTCTTTGGTTTCATCTCATCTCCACAGACAGTAAACCTCTACTGTCTTTGCTAGCTCTGCTGACAATGCTGTGCTGATGCCAGACTAGTCATTGTGAGGCAGCAAAAAGATTTCCATTAAAAATGTATCAATGAATTACAATGTAACTTAAAAAGCCCTGAAGTCAAAAAGACTGATGTGCTAGGTGCTGGTCACTTTTAGTGGAAGTGGAGATCCATGTTATTACAACAGCACAGGGATCCATACACTTGTGGTCTTCACCAAGCAATGAGACTTGGGCAATTGGGAACTCTCTGCCATTAACTCTTATGTACATCTGGCATCACTGCCCAAGTGGCAGCTTTGATCCCAGTCCTGCTGCAAAAGCCCACCAAGAAGATCTGTGTTCCAGCTTTTCTGTGTTGGGCAACATGGTGTCAGTAACACCTGTGGAACCGATAGCTCTCTATCAACACCAATATGCAGCAATACTGTGACAGTGGATTGGTCTTTTAGGAACTGTTGTCATGTCTCACTTCTACTTCCATGTTTACTGGAGTCTTTACAAACCTTTTCCCATATCTCTCTACCCATCTCTTCTATATCTCTTCTGTTCATCAGTGTCAATGGATCTTCATCATATGTGACTTGGGTCTTCCGGGACACCCACAGGCAGACTGGCAGGGACACTGTCCGGATGATAGATCCTAGGTGCATGCTGATATAGTATTGTGGACTTATATCACCGCTGACTCATGTCGTAGTAGCTGGCAGTGGAACAGTTATCTACTTCTGAGTATTATTAACATCTGTTCCCTGTTTTATGTATAATTAATGTTTGTACATCCTATACTGTCTGAAAAAAAGGTACAGTGCAGATGTCTCAAGGTATAAACTATGTAATTGTGCCCTCAAAGGTACAACATTGGTCTTAAGATCCAATTGTGTACCATAACTACGTTTTAGAGGTTCATTATATTCACTCTTTCCAGAGAAAAGGTACATATTTGTACCTTTTCATACAAGTTTGAATGAAGGAGAAAAACACAGCTCATCTAGTATCAGACTTGGGCTGAGGGGCTGAGGTGCTGAATAACATAAACATATAAAAAAGCATCAGCACACTCAAATCTGTGCAAAAATCTTTTCTTTTCACAGATTTGAGTGTATGGATGATTTTTCACATTTATACCCTGAAGTTGTGTGATTCATGTGGATCCTTGACAAAACAAATGTACCCGATTAATGGGCCTTCCAGAATTAGGGACTATAGGGAGCTTTCTGTGTATTGACCTGTTTGCCTGTTTTTTGATTATGATTTTGGATGTGGATTTCTACATTAAAACTGGTTCTTCTTTCAATTTCCGTGAACGTCTGAATTCTGTGACATGGTTACAGGGACTTTGGAACATGGTACTCTTTGTAAACAATACATTATTTTTTCTTTGTGCATCAATGCACAGCAATGTTCAATGTGATAAACCATTTCATTGAAGCTTAATTCAAATCAGTCAAAAGCACTAAATGATATGGCATTACAGCATTTACAATTTTTTGCCACCACAATATGTTCTAATCATTGTTGACTACATCTGATATAATTAGCTTAACAGCAGCACTTGATAACTTTAATTTCATAGAAAGGTCCATGCTGTTGCATTGCCAGTTAGACCAGGAAACAATCTGATTACAAATGACAGCCAATTGTTATAAAATATGACTAGGCAATTAAGAGTCAAAGGGAAGCTGAAACTTAAATTAAGATGGTAGTTTCCTGACTTGATTTTCATTATTCATAGCTCCCCTTCTATCAGTTATAATGTTATGTAATCATTTATTTATTATTGCACTTTATACATTGAATGACCTTCCCTAAGTAATGATTTTTCTAATTAAATATTGTGTGGACTCTTCTAATATTGTAAGCACAAGGGGAAAAAAATAAATACAATACCAGACGTGCATGTAGGATTGGCTAAACTGAGAAATTATTTAAGGCTAAGGGAGGCCAGCAGTTGATTGGTTGACAGTCCTTTATGTTGGGAACAGGAAGCATGTGACCATTGTACTTGCCTCTCATCTCATTTTGCTCCATATATCTGAGGGTCTGGATAAAGTCTGACAGTGAGTCATCCAGAGGCCAGCTCTTGTGAAGCACCTCAGCCTGAACAATGTATTTATGACCCTGAGACAAAACCACAAAACCACAAACAGACACATATAATGAGACTGGGCTATAAAAAACAACCATGTATGTGTTGTCACATAAAAACAAAACCCAGATACCACATTCCTTCTCTGAGACAGACAGACACATGCAGGGCACAGTATCAGTGACAGTGATGAACAAGAGTTTGTCTGCATTGATGGATACCAGTTCGGCAGGGAACCGCTCAGAGGCAGGGGGAGGACAGTCCTCATTCCCCACCGCCTTTCCTTCTGCACCTCCTTCTCTCTGACCCCCGTCAGGGCCGTCCTGAGACCGCTGCGCCCCCGCACACTCATCGGCACTGCCGGAAGAGTCTGGAACACGCACGCATACACAAATAAACACTCTATAAATACACATGAGAGCTGCTAGCATTGGACAGTAGATAAGAAAATAAGAGAGTGATTGTCTGTTTGAATAGGATGTCAAGTGAAGTTTTAAAAACAGAGAGAGCCAGTGAGTGCCACAAACTATACAGTGGCAAATGTGTGCACAACAAGTGCTATAAGTTTGCTTTTGCTTTAAGTTTTACAATTTCATGAATGTGTAACTTTGTGTGTGTTTAACTGACCTTTGCTTGCTGAAAAGCAGTAGACAGGAATGATGACATGACCTCTGCCCTGTTTGCTTGCCACCTCTTTCTCGTGGTCCAGGATGCTAAGTTTAATATGGACATCAGCTTTTGATGTCTGGAACTGCACTGTGGCTACATGATCACCTGACACCTTCACTGTGTGCCTGAGAGACAGATAACTGGGTAAGCAGTCCTTTACACAAATCTAGCACCAGTTTTTCAAAATTAATTTTTCAATCGTAAATTTATTGACTGCAAAGAATACAGAATAAACATTCTATATGGAACCTGTACTGATGTGTTAATAAAATATGCAGTAAAAGACACTACTCTTTGTGTATTTAATTTCCAGTCAAACTGGCCATTACGTACAAGTTATTCATTGTTTGGGGGATAATTCTGAAAAGATTAGATATGGGACCTTCAAAAAATGTAAGCAGATGCTCTGAAAAGAATGGAAGTTGTAATAAAGAAACAAACTAGATCATATTTAATTGTTAAGGCTTCAATGTAATCATTTTCTCCTGACTCCATCTTTTTGACTGGACATTAAATAAATGAAGGGTAGTTTTTGACTTTTGCACAGTATTGTATAATTCCTTTGTCAGGAGTATATCATGCTACTTTGCTGGATGCTCCTTTTAAATATAAGCATGATTACATCATTTAAAATGTAACAGTGTTCCCTCTCTTCAGTTGCCTTTGTCTCAACTTTTTTTTGTGACGTGCTGCAGACATCCATTTAATGTATATTTATGAAAAATTGTAAAGCTGGTACAACCCAAATTCCAATGAAGTTGGGACGTTGTGTAAAACATAAATAAAAACAAAATACTATGAATTGCAAATCCTTTTCAAAGACAAGATATTTAATGTTCAAACTGATAAACTTTATTGTTTTTTGCAAACATTCACTCATTTTGAATTTAATGCCTGCAACACGTTCCACAGAAGTTGGGACAGGGGCGTGTTTACCACTGTGTTACATCACCTCTCCTCTTAACAACACTCAATAAGCGTTTGGGAACTGAGAACACTAATTGTTGAAGCTTTGTAGGTGGAATTCTTTCCCATTCTTGCTTGATGTACAACTTCAGTTGCTCAACAGTCCGGGGTCTCCGTTGTCATATTTTGCGCTTCATAATGCGCCACACATTTTCAATGGGAGACAGGTCTGGACTGCAGGCAGGCCAGTCTAGTACCCGCACTCTTTTACTATGAGGCCACGCTGTTGTAACACGTGCAGAATGTGGCTTGGCATTGTCTTGCAGAAATAAGCAGGACATCCCTGAAAAAGTCGTTGCTTGGATGGCAGCATATGTTGCTCCAAAACGTGTATGTACCTTTCAGCATTAATGGTGCCTTCACAGATGTGGAGGTTACCCATGCCATGGGCACTAACACACCCCCATACCATCAGAGATGCTGGCTTTTGAACTTTACGCTGTTAACAATCTGGACAGTCCTTTTCCTCTTTGGCCCAGAGGACACAACGTCCATGATTTCTAAAAACAATCTGAAATGTGGACTCGTCAGACCAAAGGACACTTTTCCACTTTGCGTCAGTCCATCTCAGATGAGCTCTGGTCCAGAGAAGCCGGCAGCGTTTCTGGATGTTGGTGATATATGGCTTTCGCTTTGCATGGCAGAGTTTTAACTTGCACTTGTAGAAGGAGCAACGAACTGTGTACACTGACAGTGGTTTTCTGAAGTGTTCCTGAGCCCATGTGGTAATATCCATTACAGAATGATGTGGGTTTTTAATGCAGTGCCGGCTGAGGGATCGAAGGTCACGGGCATTCAATGTTGGTTTTCTGCCTTGCCGCTTACTTGCAGAGATTTCTCCCGATTCTCTGAATCTTTTGATGATATTATGGACTGTAGCTGATGAAATGCACATTGAGAAACGTTGTTCTTAAACTGTTGGACTATTTGCTTACACAGTTGTTCACAAAGTGGTGAACCTCGCTCCATCCTTGCTTGTGAATGACTGAGCCTTTCAGGGATGCTCCCTTTATACCCAATCCTGACACTCACCTGTTTCCAATTAACCTGTTCACCTGTGGAATGTTCCAAACAGGTGTTTTTTGAGCATTCCTCAACTTTCCCAGTCTTTTGTTGCCCCTGTCCCAACTTCTTTGAAATGTATTACAGGCATCAAATTCAAAATGAGTGAATATTTGCAAAAAACAATAGTTTATCCATTTGAACATTAAATATCTTGTTCTTGTCTTTGTAGTGTATTCAATTGAATATAGGTTGAAAAGGATTTGCAAATCATCGTATTTTGTTTTTATTTGTTTTACACAATGTCCCAACTTCACTGGAATTGGGGTTGTAATATGAAACAATAAATATCTTTTCTTTTTTTGATAAAATACAGATTAAAGTGTTAAATCAAAGGTTCACTGCTTACCACTTTGATTAAAAAAGTTGGGACAGTGCATGAAATTCAATTCACATATCATCCCAACTTTTTTTGAATTGGGTTTGTAATTAGCCAACATCAGCACCTGACCTCACTAATGCTCTTGTGGCTTAAATCTTCACAGCAATGTTCCACCATCTTGTATGAAGCCTTCCAAGAAGGCTAAAGGCTGTTACTGAAGCTGCAAGAGTCTACAAATTTTAACATATAGTGTAAATTTAGGTGTGCAGACCTGCAGATAATGTTCTTCTCATTAGGGACGTAATAATCTTTGAACTCCTTCACTGAGAAGTTAGTGGCTGGTGCCTCTCTGGCCAGTTGGGGCAGTGGCTCTCGACAACCAATCAGTCGCATTCGCCACTTCCCTCCTACCAGTGGCGTGTCCCCAGTATGCGCCTCTGCCAAAAACGTGTAGCCAGCCTAGGAAGAGTAAGCAATAAATAAATATCTATTCAACTACACATCCACACATACAAGTGAATAATTGCATATACCTTATTTGGGGTGTATACATATGGCTCAACTCTGTGGAAAACTCTAGGTAATTCTTCTCCAGTATCATTATCAATGACATGCAGAATGCAGGCAGGTAGAGGAGAGTACATCTTAGCCACCAGGAGCAGAGCTTTAGGAACATGGAACACCTCCCTATAAGCAGACAGCATTTTTAAGAAAAGCACTGTATGTTATGTAGCATACATTGTATCTAATGTCATGTACATCTTAATATTATGATACTGAAATAAGGATGCAAGTATTTTAGTTTTGTGAGTGAAATTCACCTAAAGAGCAGCATCCAGGAGTTGGATATCTCAGGGAGAGGAACAGAGTAGTCAACAAAGGTTATTCTGGTCCACTCATCCTCTCTGCAAGGAAATAACTCCATCATTCGTTCATTATTAGTGATCATGTACCTACAGAAAGAACACACACATACATTTGTTTATTTATTAGGTACAAAGACCTTGTACCTACTTCACTGGCCGTTTTATCTGATACACCTATCGTATAGATGAAGGGTATCCAATCTTATCTGCAAAGGGCCGGTGGGGCTGCAAGTTTTTTTTTTTTTTTACAAACAAGCAGAAACACGCCTGATTGGACACGGTTGGTACATATGTACTCTTAAGGGATACAATTATTGACTACACAACCTATGTTGTTATGAATGATTTGTCAGCACCCTCTATACCACCCATCATTGGAAAGGGACCACCATTGGACCACCACTGGTCAAACATTATTTAAGTGGTGAACCATTCTCCGCAAAGCAGCGATACCAACACAGTAATGTCATGTTAGTGTTCTGCTGGTCCAAGTGTATCAGGTGTAGCTGCATTACTAGCTTTATTAGACATTTCAGTGTCACTACTAGGTCACTAGGTTATTCAGCCAACAGTGGTTCTATTGTCAGAAACTGACTACTAATGAAGAAATAGAGAGAGATTAACAAAAGTTGTGGAAAAGGATGGACTATAGTCTCCAACTACAAAAGACATACCAACAAAGTCTGTATAAAAAGTGGCTAGTTTGTATGTGTAAGGTTTAAAAACCACACCACTGTGCCTGATGCCCTTATACCAGCACACTGGCCACAATCAGGATTTTGTTTTACCCTTCCTTCTAACTGAAGCATTAACTGAAGCATTAATATAGCTGGTCAGATGTCTGGCTTGCAAAACTACAGGGCTAAGCAGACTACCGTCTATATAGTAGCAGTAAAAGTTGTGTTGTGACATGGTACCTATAAAAGTCCTTTTATTGTTTACCTGAGTTTCTAGACATGTCTTACATGTTGTTTCATCTTTCTTTTATTGAAATAAAGGTGTCTGCCTCAAACTAACAAAAAAAAATCACATTAGTTAACATTAGATTTTACCTTCAATCGTGTGGAAATACTTTATTTACATCTTACATATTTATTTTTGCAGAATTTTAAAGGGTCGGAATCCCCGTAAATTTTTCACTGAACATGAAAATCGTTATAAAAATGGCAGTTATGTTTCCTGTCTTAACCAGACCGTAGTGAACAGAGCTAAAACTGGAATCTTGACTGATTGCCAATAGAAAAAGCACAGTTCCAGTTTTCTGGTGCCTAAGGTTCCGGTACTTTGTGCAGTAGAAAAACGGCTTTACACATAGGACACGGCAGATGGTACTACACTGAGAAAGAGAATTTGAAAGAGGGGAAAAGATAGTTAGAGCCTTCTTTCAAAAGAGCAATTTACCTCAATAAAGACACAGTATGTTTCTCCATATCCAACTCCACAGAAGCCCACATTTTCAGCAGAGTCTGAGCAACTTTCAGATTCTCCTCAGAGCCTGAATGCACGCATGCAGGAACACACACACACATGTACCATACAAAATCAGCATTATGTATTCATTAAAAAAAAAAAAAAGACTATTCACCTTGAAGTTATAGCAGACTTAGATACATCACATTTGCCTGTATCGTGGATAAAAAGACAGGAACCAGAAATATCTTTCATTAATTAAATTCACAGAACTCATTAAAAGGACCCCGCCTCATTAAAAGGACCCACCTTGTTGGTCTGCACTGTGAAAAGAGTGCAGTGTATTTTTTCTTTGTCTGCTCCTCAGCTTCCATGTTTAAATTCATGGCTTTCACAATCACATTACCTCCCTTTAAAAATTCATGTATGACTATCAAAAATCAGATTTTGAAAAATATGGTTTCCCAGAGAAACACTTTTTACTGAAACGTTGATATGTAATATCTCATGTGATTCTTATTATGTTTAATTTCTTTATCAAGTTTGCCACAGATGTTTCTCCTAAAACAGCACTAGACAAACAGGAAACATGAGGCACTTCTGCCGGACAAAAATTATAATAGATATTCAAAACTGAGAATGTTCTCAGCCTTCAATAAGAAATGGGCATTATGTCCTTGGCAAATCTGACTCTACTGACATCTCTAGTAAAACTTAAAAGGAAACATGTGAGACTACTAAGCTCAGGACAATCATGAGCAGCAGGTGTCATATTTTTCTATTGATTGTCTAAGAGAAACTACAGAGAAATTAAAAGATCTTTTTAATTTCTCTTTCCTGTAGGCCTCTCTGAACTGATCATTTGAGAATTTTCTTTAAAAGCTCTTATTCCTTTACTTATATGTATCTTCAATTAACTTGCTGTCAATTTCTATGCTTATTTTTGCAAAGTGCTTTTTTTTTTCAATATCATCTGTGAACCATCTGCGGCTTCATTTTCTGTATTAACTTCTGTTCTTTATGTCCATTATTCCTTGAGTTAATACCCCTAAATCTTCCTTTCAAAAACATCTGGATGTAACCTTAGTTGTAAATGTAATTCTGAATTGAATGCAACTGAAATTGTAATGCAAATGCAAAAACATAGGCTATTTGTCTGTCCTTGCCAAACCCACAATCTTTTTTCATAATAAAGATCTACTTATGCAGGTGCCTTAAGATATAAAAACGTCATTCAGACCGTTTGGTATGAATTAAAGAGAAGTGATAAAAATGACAGGTTGTGATGTCTGCATAGGAAATACAGTCATTTTATTTACTAATGAACAGTGAACATAACGCAACAAAAGTATGCCATGTTTTATATATAATATAAAAATAAATAAGTATGGTAGGTAAGGTAGCTATGAAAAAATACACATTCTTTCTTCAATAACAAGCCCTGCATGTACAACCCCAAATCAGAAAAAGCTGGTATGGTATGTATTGTACTGAAAACAATACAATCGTATTTTATTTGATGTTTTACATCATGAGTTTTATTATTTGTTTGTTTTTTTTCAAACAAACAATTTATTTTTATTCCTGGAACTTCCAAAAAAGGTTGGGAAAGTATTTTCCCTTTTGTAAAGTTGCCATTCCTTTTCACAACCCTTAACAGATGTTTAGGAATTGAGGACACCAAGTGTTGAAGCGTTAACTTTGTCCCGTTCTGCCTGCAAATTTTAAGGTGTGCAACAGTGCAGGTTCCTGGTTGACGAATTTTGCATTTTAAAATGTGCCACATATTCTCTATTGGGGAAATGGCGGGACTGCCGGCAGGCCAGTCCTTCACCCACACCCTTTTCTTCTGCAGCCATGCCTTTGTAATGTGAGCAGATCCCTTCATATATTTCTTTCAGGAATATTGTTTTTAAACATTTCAACAATTTTTTTGCACTTGTTGGTGAACTGGCGATCCGTGGTCCAGCTTTGCTCCTGAAGGACTAAGCCTTTCCTTAATGCTGCTATTATACCAAATCATGGTTACAGTCACCTGTTGCAAATCACATCATTATTTACTTTTTATTTACTTATTTTACCTCATTACTAGCACTAACCTGCCCCCATTCCAACTTTTTTAGAATGTATTGCAGGCCTGAATGGCAGACAAAACATGAAATATCTTGTGTTCATACTGTCTGCAATAAAATATAAGTCAAAGTAAATTTTAGAAATCACTACTTTTTTATTTGCATTTTCTACATCATCCCATCATCCTTTTCCTGATTTAGGGGTTGTATCTGTCTACCCTGAATGTATTTAAAATCTTTTAAAATTAAAAAAAAAAACAAAAAAAAAACCTCAAAACTATCATAAAAAATCAATTACTCAGACTTTATCACACAACATATTTAAAACTATTTCATGTAATACGCCTCCTGTGGTACAGCTTTAAACACTTCAGGCACCTATCACCATCATGGTACACAGTTTCGACTTGGGAAGTTTCTCCAGAATGGAGCATTCACAAGTAACCACTCTAAGTATGTGTCTCTATATCTTAACTATTTAATTAGGGAGAAATTTTGAATGAAATGGCAGAATTACTCCTTAACCACTGAGTACAACTCAGCTTTCTCTCTCTCCTTTTTTTATGGTAATATCTGAGCTAGTGCGCCTGACACAGTACTTTTCAGAAACAATGTGGACGGCAGTATCAGCAATGGTGAAGTTGCAGTGTCATCGTCTACTTGACTCAAGCTGAGTGCCTTGAAAGCAAAATCTCTGGAAAACGCACTGACATCTTTGCACTTTCTGAGCTTATGAAATGAGTCACGCTGCCATTTGAATGACACATTTCTAACAGTGATGGTCATCTATGCAAGAACGATAAATTCAGACAGATAAATGACGAATTCTGGGAAAATAATGTTTCAAGTGGACTGCATTTAGCCTGGTTGCTTAGTTGGAACAAACTGTCTTGATTTTAGGGCTTGGTGTAGTTCCCACATGCACTGAGTTGAAACTGTGGTTCCTGGATGAGAAGTCTGCCTATGGCTGTCTGAAATTAATAGACTCTGTTGTGCGCTCGCTCCCTCCCTCCCTCTTTCTCTCTCAGTCACTTCTCTCTAATTTGTCAGTGCTATCTGTTCCTATTTTTAAATAGGTTTTTTCCTCTCCTTCCTCTATCTGTTTTGATTCTTCCTCTCTCTTTCCATCCATCAGCTTGTCAGTGAGGGGAAGGAGAGATGCTGGGAGGGATAGATCCAGATGGAAGGGGAGATGAAGATGGAGAAGGAGATGCGTGCTATTCTCTGGCCTGTCATGCTCACTTAGAGTGACTGGCAGCTTCATTGATAAGTGTGAGCTGGAGGGACTGAGCGCACGTGTGCTCACGCACATAAACACACACACACAGAAGCACACACTGCAGGAGAAACCAAGAGGACCCTCTGCAGTCTCTGATCAAATGAACCATTAACCCTGACGTAAGGGTTAGTTGTCCTACAAGAGAAACATTTAGACATCTAAAAGTCTAGAATAGAAGGTCTGGAACAGCAAATGCCCTAAGGGCCAATGGGGTTCCTATTTGGCTGCCAGTGGCAGGAATGACTGAAATTACAATCAGCAGAGCCTCATTTTCTGGCTGACCGTTAAACTGACCCAAACCTATAATCATTAACCACCTAGCACCACTGTTCTCGTCAAGACTCTCTCTATTCATTTTCGATCTAATTATTTTTACTACAAATATTTTTTTCATATAACACCTTGTGTAAATGCAAAAGCAACTCAAAATGTATCATTGTGTATGTATACAGCAATAATTTAGAATCAGTATTTTCAGTCATTTAAAAACAATTGTGTTGCTGATACACATATTAAATGATTTTTGTATGATGCCATATTCTATAAGTTTCAAACAATCTAGCTCTTTTTTGTGCAGGAGAAGTGAGAACACAATGTCCTCTCGTTTACAAGAAGTCTGTTCTTGTAACATCTCAGTGTGTCTTGCTGAAGGTGCAGGTTAGATTAAGTCTCTAGGGGCTGGTTAAAGGGGGCAGCAATGTGTTACCTGGTCTGGCAGCACTGATGATTTCTCTCACCAGGTAGCCCTTCCAGCCGGCCTGCAGGATGATGGCCGCCTGCTTCTCTTGCTCCGTGGCCTGCCTACCGCTCCAGCCCCTTGGAGCACCATCTGCTACACACACACACACACACACATACACACGCATACACACACACACACACTTATGTACACACAAAGATACACACAAGCGCACATGCACACTCACACAGGCTGCTAGGAAAGCAGGGAAATACTAAATTCCTCTGGGAAGTGCTTGATAAACACACACACACGCACGCACGCACGCACGCACGCACGCACGAACGCACGCACACACACACACACACACACACACACACACACACACATACAAACATACTTGAAAGTGTGTCTTGTGTGTCCATTGTGCTGCTGCAATTGAGTGCAGGGTCTCTAGTCAGGGCCTGCACTGCAAACAGCTCTTCAGAGGTTAACTTCCGCCCCAACACAGAGCAGAACATATGACACACTGCTTCATTAAAAACCTGCAGAGCAAAACAAACAACAACAAACCCCCTGATACACTGTGTGTCTGTGTATTTAAGAGTGTGTGTCTGTGTTTATGTGAGCATGTTTAAAACCAATTATTAAGGCAATAAGTGCTTTTGCTTATAAAAATACCTTTTAACATCAGAATAAATGCAAACAAACATGAATGTATTGAAAAGTAAAAACAATGTTTTGTTTCCAAAAAGTACTTGATACCTTCTGAGCTAGCTATAAAATTAGGAGACCAAGGTTTAGTTCCAGAATTTCCCACGAATTTCCCCAACTATCTTCCGGATTTGTCAAATTCCATCACCAGCACACCTAACTTAATTTCATTTAATGAAGCTTTGATTGAGATAAACCACAACTAACTGCAAATAACACTGGGCTTCATTTTTATAAATTATCTATCATATTAATGTAATTTGCATTTATCCTAATATTAATGTATTTTCAGACTAAATAAATTATTTTTGCTGCCCAGATAAATAAGTTTTTCAATCAAATTACTCAGGTGCCTAATGCTTTGGCACAGTACTGTAGATGCACTGCCTAAAAAAATGTGCCTTGGAAGTTTTCATGTTTCATTTTCACAGAACATTGAATAACAATGTTTGACACTGATTAAAAAGCAGACTCTCTATTCTCAAAGTGTATGGAGGCTGCAAAAGATTTTCCTCCAGGAGTTTATTTTGCTGCATTCATTCTACCCTCTACGTTTACAAGCCTTCCAGGGTCTGCTGCAGAGAAGCAACCCCACAGCATCATGCTGCAATCATGCTTCAAACATGCTTCACGGTGAGGATGGTGTGTACAGGATAATAATGACATGCAATTTGTCAGATGGCCAAAAAGCTCAATTTTGGCCTCATCAGACAACAAAACCTTCTTCCAGCTAACTTCAGAGTCTTCCAAGTGCCTTCTGGCAAATTCTAGACAAGAAGTCACGTGAGTTTTATTTAACAGTGGCTTTCTTTTTGCCACTCACCCTTAAAGCTGTGACTGGTGAAGTACTCATTTCTACATTCTCAGCCATTGAGATTTGAAATTCTTTCAGAGGTCTCTTGGTGGCCTCACTCTCTAGTTTCCTTTTTGCATGGTCACTCTTCCTGACTTGTGTGTCTCAATCACCATGTCAGTTATATATATATATATATATATATATATATATATATATATATATATATATATATATACACTGCTCAAAAAAATAAAGGGAACACTTAAACAACACAATATAACTCCAAGTAAATCAAACTGTCCACTTAGGAAGCAACACTGATTGACAATCAATTTCACATGCTGTTGTGCAAATGGAATAGACAACAGGTGGAAATTATTGGCAATTAGCAAGACACACTCAATAAAGGAGTGGTTCTGCAGGTGGGGACCACAGATGGTTTGCTGTGTCTGTCAGCGTAGTGTCCAGAGGCTGGAGGCACTACCAGGAGACAGGCCAGTACACCAGGAGACATGGAGGAGGCCGTAGGAGGGCAACAACCCAGCAGCAGGACCGCTACCTCCGCCTTTGTGCAAGGAGGAACAGGAGGAGCACTGCCAGAGCTCTGCAAAATGACCTCCAGCAGGCCACAAATGTGCATGTGTCTGCACAAACGGTTAGAAACCGACTCCATGAGGATGTTTTGAGGGCCCAACGTCCACAGATGGGGGTTGTGCTCACAGCCCAACACCGTGCAGGACGCTTGGCATTTGCCAGAGAACACCAGGATTGGCAAATTCACCACTGGCGCCCTGTGCTCTTCACAGATGAAAGCAGGTTCACACTGAGCACATGTGACAGACGTGACAGAGTCTGGAGACGCAGTGGAGCGCGATCTGCTGCCTGCAACATCTTTCAGCATGACCAGTTTGGCAGTGGGTCAGTAATGGTGTGGGGTGGCATTTCTTTGGAGGGCTGCACAGCCCTCCATGTGCTTGCCAGAGGTAGCCTGACTGCCATTAGGCACCGAGATGAGATCCTCAGACCCCTTATGAGACCATATGCTGGTGCAGTTGGCCCTGGGTTCCTCCTACTGCAGGACAATGCTAGACCTCATGTGGCTAGAGTGTGTCAGCAGTTCCTGCAAGATGAAGGCATTGAAGCTCTGGACTGGCCCGCCCATTCCCCAGACCTGAATCTGATTGAGCACATCTGGGACATCATGTCTCACTCTATCCACCAATGCCACGTTGCACCACAGACTGTCCAGGAGTTGGCGGATGCTTTAGTCCAGGTCTGGGAGGAGATCCCTCAGGAGACCATCCGCCACGTTGTGACTGGCCAGGCGTTGTAGGGAGGTCATACAGGCACGTGGAGGCCACACACAATACTGAGCCTCATTTTGACTTGTTTTAAGGACATTACATCAAAGTTGGATCAGCCTGCAGTGTGTTTTTCCACTTTAATTTTGTGTGTGATTCCAAATGCAGGCCTCCATTGGTTAATAAATTTGATTTCCATTGATGATTTTTGTGGGATTTTGTTGTCAGCACATTCAACTTTGTACAGAACAAAGTATTAAATGAGAATATTTCATTCATTCAGATCTAGGATGTGTTATTTGAGTGTTCCCTTCATTTTTCGAGCAGTGTATGTGTGTATATATATGTGTGTGTGTGTATATATATATATATATATATATATATATATATATACACAGTATGTTGTGTGTGTGTGTGTGTGTGTGTGTGTGTGTGTGTGTGTAGTGTCACGCACCTTCCAGTGCTCTCTGTTTGCCACTTTGCTGTCTGATGGAGGGCAGATGGCCTCCTCCAGCGACCTGGTGGCTGAAGGCAGCTCTTGTGGGTCAGAGAAAGAGCTGACCACTCCACCTAGAGCTTTAAGAATCAACCCAGCCTGCTCACAGAACCTCAAACTCTCCTACAAAGAGGAAGAGAGAAAAAGGAGGAAAAAGAGAGAGTGACAATTCAAATGGTTAACTCAGAAGTTCTAAGAAGTTCAGTAGAATTGTCTTATATTTGTAACTGATGCGTAATTGAGTTTGTACAGAAATGGCCAAGCAACAACAATGGACTGAACAATAACAAACCATGCATAGCATTTCAAGGATTACAAAACACTTAGGTAGAAATAGGACAGTTTAAAATAAATCATCTGATTACTGCCACTTTATCAAGAGGACAAATGAATGAATCAAGTCATGTTAAGTTACTTAAGCATAATTGAGTAATCGTTAAACATGCCTGTGTGAGCACAACTTAAATAGGCATAAGGGCGATATATAATACAGACTGTCCCACTGGATGGAAGAATATGTTATATGTGATATTACATTTTCTAATAATTCTCAATTAGAGTACACACGGATACCTTATTAAGGTGGGGCATCACTACGTCCTCTTCTCCAAACATGAAAGAGGTCCTGCTGTATAGCTGTAGATGGAAACCTAACAGTGCCCTCGTGTGGATACAAAAAAGGTGACGTCTGGTGGGGAGGGTGCAAGTGAAAGAGAAAGGGAAAGAGAGAGAGAGAGAGAGAGAGAGAGAGAGATGAGGATTCAGATGGCTCTCTAATACTTAATATTAAATCAGATTGTTTCAGACGTTACACAAATCATACTAAATTAAAATATAATCTAATAAACCACTAAAAGCTAGCCAAATGTCCTTTGTGCTCCTCTCCTGGATTGCTGCTGTACAGTACACTCTTCAAAAGAACCACAACTCAACATTTACAGTCTGAAACAATTCTGAAAAAGGGGAAAGAAATAAAATCGAAAGGGATTAATGTACAATCTTGCAATGTACAAGTGATGTATGAGCCTCATGAGATGCAGCTCAATTACTCTGTTGTGTCCTATTTAGCCATAAAACACATCAAGCTCACAAAGTACAGATTCTGTGATAACAGCCCAGCTGTTTTTAACAGAATTTTAAATTTGTTAAAGGGAAATGGTGGTGAAGTGGTAAAAAAAACAATGCTTATTTGGAGGGAACAAAGTGTACTGTGCAAATGTCTTTTGTTTATTTCATTTCTAATCAAAACGGCAAGTTATTGTAATGTTAAGTACAATTTACTCATTTTTTCAGTGTCAGAAAAAAGTACCTTAGTGCCATTTTAACTCTCCATCTTCCCAATCTTACCACCCCCCAACAAAAGCTGTTCCCAGAGGTGTCACCGACATTATGATCCCCTTCAAAGAGACATTAACGTTCACAGAAGCAATTACCCAAACACACATTTGCTGCTTTGTAAATTTCTTTCTCTGTGTGGATCTAAATTGGCTAAAGGAGATATATCTGATAAGATTATATGATGGACTAAGTCTAAATTTGTAATTGCCATTACTTGGACTGTGAGAAGTAGAACTTCTAAGACTGTACTGTGGAGATGTGTAAAAAATATCCCTGCATATTTCTTTGAAAAACTGAATGCATTTCTCCTATATGAAAGGCAAAGGCAAAGTGTGGATGCATTAAATACAAAAAAAAATGATTTAGTTTTTTGGGCTGTTGTTTTCTTTTTTTTGCTGATGATGAAAATTTTGTTACTTGTACTATATTTTACCTGAATATTAAATAAGGAAAAAGGGTGGTCTCTGATATTTGCACAGTACTATACAGTATGAGTCAACTGTAAATGAGTCAACTGTGGGCTTGTAAACTATGGCATTAACTAATCACAAAAAAACAGTGTAGTCTACATTGATCCATTTAACCAACATAAATATACACTCTCATCTACATAACTGACAAATGAGCTTAATGATCAATAATAATATTACAGTTACAGTAGATGCTCTCCTCCCTAACAGTCTTCATAATGAAGAATGGGCTTGTATTCATGTTAATAGGCAACATGAACCCAATACAGTCCAACTTAGAAAAGAGGTGATGTTTGATGAAGTTGACTTTAGATACTATAACTATAGATAGAAAGATAGATAGATAGATTTTTCTGTAGATGGATGGTTGGCCTGTTGCTTGAACTACTGTTGTAGCTCACCCAGTGTGAAGCTACAACAAAAAAAGTACAATAAAGCAGAGGTTCATGATATTGGCAAGGATTGGCAGATCAGCAGAGGAGATGCACTGAGCATATTTTCCCTTGTAATCCTGCCCAGTCTAGCAACTGCTCAAGTGTCCACAGAACTATAAAGTGCACAGAGAAAAATAAGGAGAGACAGGAAACGCTACAAAGTTAGAGATGAGATCCTAACAAGGAAACACCCTAGAAATACAGCATAACTGGAACATGGTTGGCACAGAGCCAAGATTACCTAATAAAAACTGCGTTTTGTTTTTTCTTGTCCTCGCATAGGGAGGCAAAAGTCATGTCAGCAGTCAGCAGGCCAGCAGTCACCCACAACACCCCCATCGACCCCCCCACCCTTTATATTGCCTCCAGATAAATCCGCCTGTTCCCAGCATGCAACCTCTGAATGTAGGCCCCCTGCTTTTAGGCCACTACAGTGCTACAAATAGCAGATTGGGTCATCTCCTTCTCTCTCTGTGGGGTTCTTCCTGGATTCATTATCAGAAACAGAACCTACAGCAAGCATATGCAGAGTTAGCAAGCTGTCCTTTAGTCAAATGTGTACAGAATTTCCACATGAATAAACTGTATCACATTTTTTTGGAAAGGTAAGTAAACTGAAAAAGAAAACTGTGTTAATGTAAGATAATGCAGAAAATAGTAAACGCACCAATTTTGTCATTGTATCATAGGAGTTTCAATAAACATAAAAAGACTTGCCACTTTACAGGTACTAATCAGTATGCATACTCTACTGGCATTTATATGGCTATTGTGTGACAGCTACTGTTATGGTGAATTGTGGTGAACTATTTTGATCATAGTTATACATTGTTTATGGTTAGGGATATGATCATAGATAGGGCATACGTTTGGTTGTGATCATTGTTATGGTTATGGTGGTGACTGTTATGGTGAAGAATTATGTTAAAGTTATAGTTATGTCCTGTATTATTCCAGTCTAGGGAGAGCAGTGTTGAAATCTGCCAAGCTGTTTCTATCATGATGTGATTGTTATAGTTAGAGTTCTGATCATGATCTTTACTTAGGGTTCTGTATATGGATATGGTTTTCATTATAATGATTGTTGTGGTTATGGATTTGAATATGGCTATATGGTTACGTGCTCTATCACCCCACTGATGAGAAGACTTGTTAAAGTGTGCTTGCCGTTTTTTTTAATGATTATGACTGTGAATGTTATGGTTAGAGTTATCATAATGATCATGACCACAGATTATGATGATGGGCTATATTACCCTGCTGGCAGAGAAAGAAGCTCTGCTTTGCAGGCAGTGGTCTGGATATGAATCTCAGGAAACTGGGCTTCAATGCTCTTCCAGGAGAAAGGTTCAGCCATCAGAATCCCAGGCCTGAATACATACTCCTTGTCTATACACACACAAACACATAGAAGCGGTCAATATGATGATAATTTATCAATTTTGTTATATTGTCATAAGCACGCTTTTCTGAGCATATAGTGGATATTGCCAATACTTGAAGAACATATGTGAAATAAATACATGAAATGCTGACTGAACACCATTCTGCCCACAATTTTGTATCTGTGTGTCAAAATAATGTGCTACACATCATGTAGCATGCAAATGTTTTGCCATATCGTCCACCCTTTCAAACATCCACTCACACTTTTGGATATCCCTAAATATATGATACACACATTAGACAAGAAGTTAGACTAGAATTTGAAATATATGTGTGTATATATATATATATATATATATATATATATATATATATATATATATATATATATATATATTGTTTAAACAATTAAGCTACATTCAAGATCATAAGACCAAGATTTCAGGCCCAGTTAAAGCTCTAACATGGACCTTCATGTGCACAAATATGTTTCTGTGCCTTACTCTCATTCATGGAGTCTCCCCAGCGTACCAGTGCTGAGAAACAGATGAAAATCTCTGTAGGTAACAGGCTATCCACAAACAGAAAGTGACAGCTCTTCTCATCCAGACCCTTAGAGAGCGGCAGCAAAATAAAGAGAAACAGAGAAAGAGAGAGAGATAAGCTCATTTGTCCTTTGGGACAGAAACTGTAAATATTAATGTGTTTTGTCTTTGGATGTGTCTCTTAAGAGGACAAGGTCTATTGTCCACATACACATTAACACACACACACACACACACACACACACACACACACACACACACACACACACACACACACACACACACAGTAAAACCACATAGAAACACACATATACAGTAATTACCCAATATTAAATCAAACTACAGTACTCTCTGAGGATTATGATAAAACAGCACAGCTCACCAATATTGCAGCACAACAGGGAGAGGTGAGCAAAAACAACATTAAGATAATAAACAATGCACCACCACCAAGCAAAAAGCCTGCAGTTTATGTTTGCATTTACTTTATATGTGTGCCAGTGACTAATAGTGTGTGAATGTGTGTCAACATTTTGTGCATATGAGGGCATGTGAAAATGTATGCATGTGTGAACGTGTGCACTAGTCTAAGAAAGACCCTTTAGGCTATACATTAAACTTGACATTCCACACACTACACAACCTCTCAGACACACCAGCATGAACAATACTTGCACTAAGTCCATGAACCTAGAGGAAAATCCCATGCCTTGTTTGTGATTGTAAAGTGTCTTTGAGCATGGGGGAAGCACAATATACATAAAAGTGATGATGATGTTGATGATGTTAATTTGTGGAGATTACCAGAGAGTACCAGAGGTGTTATAGGAATGTGGTACTTCACATGAATAACCCAAAATAATAGTATTGTTTATTAATTCGATTAATTCCCTGACATTTGCGAACGCTTAGTATGCTAACAACAGAAGATGCTAACTGCAGCGCTGTACAAAGTATGCAGTGATGCATGAAATTTTCAGGCTCATCAGATGTATAAGTGAAACATAAATTAACTAGCCAGAGCCATTCTATGTACCTAGAAATGTATCTGCATGCAACAGCATGGGCTTAAAGAGGAATTCCTGCACATTTAAATTTGCTAATATGTTAACAATGTAATTCCGTGCAGTGTCATGTGTCTCATTCATATGCATATGAGGGGCTGATGGTGTATATAATGAGTATGCTAGAGTATAAGAATGGTAAAGTAAGGGGTCTGATAGTATGTGTCTGAGAGACATCAACAAATACCTACCATACCAATATAAACCTAAAAGGCCTCTCACATTTGTACATATGTACATTGTACCTGCATCTGTCTTGCTCCAGAAGAGTCTGGCAGTCTCCCTGAGGCTGGAAAGTTGGTTGAGCCTACTGTGTTTGGCAGAGCAGTGGCAGACACTCTAGGTGCAATGGTGCTCTAAGAGGAAAATAGATGCATTAAACTTGGTATTTTGGAACAACCAAAAGAAAATGTCCAAGCAGAAACCATCTAAGACTCCTTCAGATTGTTCAGCTTGTGTAACACAGAACTCTTGCAAAATATGGTGAACACTTCAAAAATGTCCCTGCACTGCCCCAAAAGCAGTACCACTTCTGGTCTCATTTTAACACAACTTATATAACAGCAGCATTGTAACGGCCCCATTGTCCAATAATTAATTTTACCTTAAACTGTGACTTCTGAACGTGATGAGCGTAAGCATCTGGCTTGTGAAAAACAAGCAGTGTCCTTTAAATACACACAAAAACATCAAATTGACATAACATGACACCTGGGATTTGCTATCACTGAGTGTAAGTAATAAATGTTTCTCTGAATGACCCTCACTGGAAGCATTTAGGGAAGTCCTGCAGGTGGACCCAGGTGTCCTGGAGCATGACTTTTTCCTGCACAAACACCTCCTGGGACTGTAGTGGGTCATGGCTTGATTCTTTAGTTGTCTGCACTCTCTCCTTTTCTTCTGCTTTCTCTTTTTCTGTGTCAGGCACTGGCAATGTCTCAGCATCTGAGAAACACAAATGTGTTAGCTAGAACCAAAGAGATCTTAAGTATCAATAAATGTATCTAAAGGAGTACCAGTGGTTTTATGAGTTCTACAGGAGAAAGTGAAATATAGTGTACTTTACGTTCACATTACATGGTTGAAATGGCATATTTCCGATTTTACGCTGATATGTACAGAGCTGTGGGGACATAAAAATCTAATCTTTTAAAATAAGATGACCCATTTTCATATGTGGTCTTAGACTGGATACATAATAATGAGAAATTATGTAATGAGAATAGTCCATTGAATAGTCCACTTAGATTATTTTGTTTTTGTTTTCACATCACATATCATTGTTGTCATCATCTACTGCCAGCAGCGTGTCAGCAGGGATGATAGAATGAGTGTATGTAGGTGTTTTCAGAGCAGGGGAGTGCAACATTAATGACAGATATGGACCCCTTACAAATTCAGCTGTGAACAGGGAAGGTGAAAAGATTAAAAAAAAAAAAAACGGAACTGAGCAATAAGACATGTAACATAAAGGTACCCAAAAGTTTTCTGACTCAGGGACTGGGAATTCTGACCTCTGACCACTGCTGTCCTTGAGCAATGTGCCTGATGCCAAGTCACTCCGGGGTCACCCTTTTCTCCACCAGTGCATGCTTATAAAGGATGATGTCAATGGTGCACATCGGTCAAAATATTAAATAGAAATTGTGCAAAATGGCACCCCTGGACACCCTATGCCTAGTTTCCATCATAACTCAGGCATACTGCTCAGTCACAGGACTTAAATAGTCCAGTCTGAATACAGGAATATTACAAACTGCAGAAATATTTTTAAAATAAGCTCCCTGGACAAAAAATTTGCCACATTATTTCCTAATACATGGAAACAAATCCGCTTGCCTTAATAACAGCACCAATCCTGTCAGGTAAGGACTATACCAGTCTCTTGAGAGATCATGTCCATTCTAGTCTGCTCGTCCACTAAGTGGAAACTTTTCAGAAAGAGTTTGGGCCTATGTCAGCATTTCACCTGCTGTTCCAAATTGAGAGTTGGGGCTGAGGTTTGGCCAGTCAGTGTTTGTATTCCATCATGTTCCATCAACTTTGTGTTCTGCTCAGATATGAAGCACAATGTTTGTGGAAGAGTTGGCTAAAGATGCCAAGAATTATCTCAGGACACAGGCATAATCCTTACCTGGCAATGTCATTAAAACAACTGGATGCTTAACCTAGTATTAGAGTAGATAAATGATACATGCAACTAATTATTAGCTTATAATGCACGTACGATAATACTGAACACAGCTGTTTCAGATATGGCAGAGCATCAATATGAAGCAGAGGCGTTGCACTTCTCCTGATTTTGTAAAATGTCTGCACCATTCAGTCATTAAGATGCCAACAAAGTCATTCAAAGTGATGTGAAATGCTAGAGAAACTGTCAGAATCTCTCAGTCTATTCAGTGGCAGGAACCACACGTCTGAAGTGTTAAGTGTCTCTAAAAGCTATCTCACAGAAAGATTTTACACAAAATAATTATGAATAAGTTACCTCGTGACTGATGGTGTTTTATGAGTTTTGATCTGAGGTTTGGCCTAAAACATTCATAACATAGAGGTACATGCAGGGCATTGTAAGGCAATACAATAAACAAAGAACTTATTTTTTCAGATTTAACAGGTCAATAGTATTGGTTATTTTGGATAGCAAGCGAAATGGCTACATTTGTGTTGCAGACATTACAGCCCCTGAGTCCTATCACCACAACTGTAAAGAAATCTGACTCAGTAAGTTTCTCTACAATGAAGCATTTCACATCGAACCACCCTGAATTACTTTGTTAATATTTTAAAGGCCAAATTACGTAGAAACTTTGAACAACCGATGAAATTCCCATTTAAGACCTGAAAGGCCACATAATGCCTTACTTTTGTGTGTTCTTTGTTCCAGCACACACCAACTTATGAATGGCTTTGACAATTACCTGATGAGCTGGATCAAGAGTGGTAAATCAGACAAAACAGTACACCAGGGGTGTCCGACTCTAATTCTGGAGCTCTGAAAATTAATGAGTGTGTAGTGTATTCTAGTGTGTTCTCCGACGTAACACACCTGGTTCAACTCATCAGCTAATTACTAGGCACTTCATGAGTGGAATCAGCTGTGTCAGTGCAAAACACAGATCTGTGAATTTCTGTAGCCCTGCAGGACTGGAGCCGTGACAGCCCGACTCTAAACTGTATGGAGTCGTGATGATGAGCTCTATTTCAGGCATTTCTATCAACTAAATTGCAGCACCAGGTTTGATCTGTGTAAATGTGCCCTGTCACAAAGAGTGTTGTGACACAGCCCGAGGTGTGTCCATGCCACCCTGACCTGAGCTGTGTGAGAAACAGTGACAGAGATGTGGGTCAACTCAACAGTCTCTATTTACACAGTGTTAAAGTTACACCTAGGGGAGGGGTGAAGAACAGGCTGATAAGTCTGATTGACTGTTTCGGGTTTCTCCAAAGAGCTTGTGAATTAACAGGAACACACAGCTCAACTTTTCTGCCCTTGTGGGTCCTACAATATTAAACCTAAGAAGTCACAGTTAATTTAGTGAATAAAAGCATTGTAAAAATTGAGGATTCTGATTCTGACTTTTTAGACAGCCTGCTGAGGGAAGCGCAGACAATCTGCTCAAAATTTAAATTGGTAGCACATGTCTGTATTGTATTTTGATTTTAATTTGATGAAAAGTTAATGTTGTAATAAACATTATTTTACATTTGTTAAATCTTGATTTTAAAACAAGTGCAGACTGGTGATATGGAATGTAAATCAAATGTGAATGTAATCCATTATGTTCACATACAGTTAATTAGGTAAATACATAAAATACTGCTCAAAACTTAGAGATCATCCAAACAGAGAGTTTGAGTACCAGTGATACTACAGCCATCTATGGCCAGGAGCCTAAGGCAGCATAATTGGCCTCTGTATTTCTAAGCTGGCAGACAGGCGAGATTGTTAATATTGGTAGTATTGCCTGATGGAAAGACCTAGGAAGTCTGACTTAAATTGGGGAGAAAACAGGAAAAAAAAAAGCTCATTAAGTATAAATTATTCATAATTCAGTCCCAGAAAAAAGCAGGAAACAATTAACAGAAAATTACAAAGAAGCCACCAACATTAAATATATCAAATCTATTAGTATTTGTCCACTTCCATCTAGATATGAAACAATATGAAAATGTAATATCATGATTCTAATCAGCACAATTATCATGGTTATCAATATTATCACAGTACTGTTAAAATGTGCTGTAAATTTTCAAACATTACTGATACACAAACTAAAATAATTTCACAAATTTTTATATTAAAAACTACACATAAAATTAGCAGCAAAACAACATTAAAATAATTGTTTAGCCACTGCATATACAGCCAATGTAAACATATGAAAACCATATCAAATGTGCAATAACATTGAAGGTGGTGCCATATGACCATGAGAGGTTCAAACGCTTACATTTTTTATTGTTTTTTATGTTAGTTCAGTAAAGACTTAGCATACTTTCCCTCCGATAAGCTTTAGGCCATCAACATATCCTAATTATTATTTTAATGCTCGTAAGATTTTTCTGATAAGGACATTTAAACTATCAAACTATCCTATCTACAGTTTTAACACAACACTGAAGTTGGCTTCCTATTTGCCAGCTTCATGTTTGAATTTTCAATGTTCCATCTTAAATGATGCAGCAGTTGCATTCTGGCACCTCAGGCGCTATAATAACCGCAAAACCACTGAAGATGGAAAGAGAAAAATCTAACAAGAAACTGACAAATAAAAAGCTGATTTCATCTTTGTAGTTTTAATGCTGGTAGGCTTTTTTAACTTAGGTTAATGACATTATCAAAATATCCCACCTGGAGTTTTATGTACGCAGCCACCTTTAAACATGCTCTACAGCAAGACACTTCAACAAGAAAGCTCAATTTGCAGAATACATCCACTAAAGCAGTAGGTGGTGGACATCAAAATTGCCTTGTTGCCCCCTTCTGCACTGAACATTCTACAGAGAGGGTGACTATCTTCAATCAAGTTTCCCTCTGCGCTCTTATAAAAAACAAAATAAGAACAACTTACACTTGGTCATCTTAGAAAGCTGAAAAATCTCTGGAGCACTATTGCTGGCTGACACAAAAACAAACTCACATAGTTGAACTTTGGTTCATGCTGTATCAGTATTTAATTTAATCACTACTTATTCAGAAACATATCCTTCCAATCTTAAAACCAACGTATCCACTAACTTTGTTCGCCTTCAAAGACATACTTTTACATTTACATTTACATAAGCAACTACGCAAACACACCTTAGCTGCAGAGATTAGATATATTATAATCTATTTACATAAGGAAGGGGAATTCATAAGAAAAGTTTTGAAGAATTTCCAAAACTAGTGTCTAGTTCAGTAATTATGTAGAACAACAAAGTGACAACTATAACTCAAGACTTTTAAGGGTTAACAGCAACTAGCAAACATCTTACATCTTACACCTATAATTTTTATTTCTTTGTCAAAGCCTTTGACAATTCTCATCTTCTGCAAGTCTGGGGTTATGGTGGAAGTTGCTCTTCCACAGTTATCCAAGGTCACTTTGGCAGGCTATTAGAATAGTTAAGGCTTGAATTTTGCAGGGGTGGGGGCGTTTAGCTGCTCCTAGACATAGGTGCAGGATGAAATTTACTTAGAGTGCGAGAATCTTGCTATCCAGGGAAGGTGCATTTAGAAGCATGCCACAGGGGATGGGGAAAAGAGTGGCAGGAGTTTCACCCCTGGAATAAGTTTGTATTAATCACTTTGGTCAATGGGACAGCAGTGGTGCTCAGCAGGAAGGGACTTTTGAAACTGCATCCCTTCTGTACAAGGTCATGTTCCCATGGTACTCACTACAGTTGCAAGGCAGCTGACCTAACCACTGAGCTCCTTGCAAAGACAACATTCCAGTAGGAATGAGTACTGCAGATTCCTGATGCTTTAAAGAACTCCACAAAAGAAACCAAAACTGATAAGTAGCATGTGTGTGTGCAGGGGGAAGGTCGAGCCTGATAAGAAGAGATATAGATGCTCCAGTGAAGCCATTGCAGAGCCCACTTCATTTAGCTCACTCCAGGTGTTACTAAGCAACACACTAGGCTTCCTAGGAAAGCATGTAATTGGCCTGTCGTGATGAGGGGTGAGTGCAGAGTCACGATCAGAGAGATGGAGACGATAGTGTGTGTGTGTGTGTGTGTGTGTGTGTGTGTGTGTGTGTGTGTGTGTGCACATGTGTGCACGTCTGTGTGTATTTGTGTGCCTGTGTGGGTGGGTGTCTGTCTGTTTGTGTAATGCTATTAAAAAAGAGAAAGACTAGGTGAGAGAAAGAGCAAGATAAAGATGGTGGAAAAAGTGAAATGGTGATAGCAGAGCACTCAGCCAGCTATCATATCCCATTAAAGCAGCTATTAGCATCACTGCACTGACGGAGGGTATACAAAAAACAGTGCAGTGAATTATCATATGTCTTCATACTGATTCACATTCACTTCCATTCCGATTGGCACACTGTTACAAAGGAGTCGCGCAGACAATGAAACAGACTTTCACAACATCCACTTGATAGATGGTGGGGTACTGTTACAAAAAAAGAGCCTGTGTTTACTAGTTGCATTTCGATTTGATTTTCATTGAAATTAGATCATCATATGACTCCACTTGCTTCTATTAGAGCATGAATAAGCGGTGTGAGGGTATGCTGCGGACTAATATTACATAACTTGTATCTGGTGCTGAAATACAAGAATATATCATCGCTGTCCAAAGAAAAACAAGTATCTCCAAAATGGCAACTTTACAGCCAAAGGCAAAAACGTTCTCAATTTTAATGTAAGTTAATGCAAAGACATTTTACTCCAAGCAATTGAGTAGTGTTTCTATTGGTCCATGCAATGCAAATGCAAAATGGGGAAAAAAACTAAGAAATTTGTTGTTGTTGTTGTTGTTGTTTTTTTTGGACAGTCACGATAAACAGTAAGGTTGAGTGGCCTACGTGAACATGCCTTACCTTGAGTGATGATTTCGTCCTTCTTCTTGTGCTTTGCTGTTACCTGAGGGCAGAAAGAAGAGTATATACAGAGAAAGACAGAGCAGAAGAGAGATGTAAAAAAAAGCTACAGAGATACAAATTAATTCACACTCAATAAGCAGGGCCTTTCTTGCATGTTACTGTATGTAAATTGCCCTCTAGTGTACAGGAATGTGAGTAAATACACAGAAGAAGACCTTGATGGGTCTCTTTAAAAGAAATGCTAATAAAGAAGCAGGCTTCATGAGCAACACCGATCAAGCCAGCATCCTCTCAGCCCAGTATAAACGTCCAGTGAGACGGCTGCTAATTTGACAGGTGAACATAGCTGACCTCATGCTGCTGACAATATTCTCCTGTAACTAACCAGCGACAGCAGAGGAAGAGTTATAAATACCAAAAGGACATTAGGATGTTGGTGGGATTAGCCGTGCTGTCTGATTAGCATGTCAGTATTTAGTTGCTAATTAAGATGTGTCATCAGAGTATCAGCCAAAATGCTCCTTTACATCAGCTTAAGACAACTCGTTAAGACCACAAGAAGAAAGTGGGTGGCGCCATGGCAACAAAGTCTTTCCCAAGGCCCTCAGAACTTTCCTCTTTTTTTCCCCTCTTTTCTCTTATAATTGGACCCAACCTCATGCCACTTATAAAGCCTTTTAAAGCCCAAGGAGTTGTCCAACTGTGCCTTTTAAATATGGAGGACAATTAGGGGTTTTCTCTGAACCACATCTAACGAACGACAGCGCCAGTGACTCACAGACAGGCCATGAGTCACCATACATCTGAGAAAGAAGCATGAAGAGAAGATAAGGGAAGAGAAACAGTACATGCTGCTTTGCACTGAGTTGCTAAATACTGTGTTAATGTGGCGTCTTCACTGGGCAAAGCTGCATTTCACACATTCCTGAGGTAAAAAAAGCTCCTAGTATCAGCACACCTAATTCTCTTTACTACATTACAGTAAAATGGGTTTTGCTTAACATCCTAACCACACAGTTCCATGTGATCTCGTCACCTCCTCCACCCAAACACAAAGGCACGCTCTGTTAGTCACTAGGCAAACACTCACTTGCGCGCACACACGCAGGCACATGAGCATACGCACACGCTATGGCTCCGTCTCCCTCAGGCTGATCTGTCCTAAACCCCCTGCGAGACATCTGCCCTGATGACTGACAGGCTAATTGTGCTGCTTTTTATACCACGGAGGACGCGACCCGTCCCTTTTTACGTAATGCACTGCCCGTTTTCCCGCTCTCCCCCTATTCTCTCTGCCCCTGCTGAGGCACTAGAGGCCGCCGGCAGACTCACTAGGCCGAGGAGACAAAGGCAGTGACATTGGAGCTGGACAGAGGAGTTGCAGGGCCAGGCAGGGTCCACTCCAACCCCCTAGCTACCTTACATAGAAAGCTGCAGAGCACAGTTGTTCTGCACCAGAGAACCAGTGCGTCACTATGCCAAGCATAGCTGGACCTACACAAAGCAGTGGAGAATCCAGTATCAATACAACTGTAATTTCTAATTTTTGTCCTGCTAATCAGCTATTTACCAAGCACTTTTTGAATGTGTAAAAGCAGAAAACAACTAAAATGTGCAGGACAAGTGTACCCCAGGAACAGGGTTGAAAACCACTGCCTTAAAATAACACATCTTTTGAGATAGTGTGAGGTGTTGTATGCATGTAACACACTGTTAGGGTCTATCAAGAATAGTTTTCTTTCTTGTGTGCAATAAAGAAGCTGATTTTAGCATGGAGGTAAATTCAGTAACACTGTAGGGCAGTATTCATAGTACTCCATGACACCTGCATAAGCTTGTCATGACATAAACATAAACCTACAAAAAATTAACTAAATAAAGCCTTATCCCTACAGGCACTGTCTGTCATAAACGCTGCTTTTATATTCATTTAACATAACACCTATGCTATATGGCCAAAGGTATGTAAACAACCCATCCTAATTATTGAGTTCAGGGGTTTTAGCCATAACTATTGCTAACGGATAAAAACAAGCATATAGCTATGCAATCTCTACAGCATCAGCTCAGTCACAAAGTGGCACACCATGCAAACTTATAGAGCAAAGTTGCCAAATGCTGAAAAAAAGTCTATTCTCTGTTGAATCGCTCCCTAGAGTTCCAAACTACCTCTAGAAGCAAAATCAGCACAAGAATTGTGTGCCATGAAATTAGTTTCCATGTCCGAGCAGCTGCACACAAATGTAAGCTCACTATGCACAATGCCAAGTGTCAGCCAGTGGAAACATGTTCTCTGTCCATTAAGACATGGTTTGACAAGTTTGATGCAGAGGAACCTGACGTCAACCTGAGCACCTTTACGATGAACTGGAATGCTGATTGTGAGTTAAAGCCTATGTTTTTGAAATGTGTCTGGTGACACTGATTTTTGACTTTACTGCTGAAATGGCAGCACATTATAACAACTGACTTATAATACTATTATATTTAAATATGTTGTAAAGCTTATATATGGAATTCACTTTACCCAGGGGCCATACAAAAAACTCAGTTTTGTTCAGCTAGCCTATGTTGTAACAATCTATGTGTCACGATTGGCCCCATCCCAGTCCGGTCCATGTGCTTTTTGTTTTGATCCTAGTCCGGCCCCTTGTTTTGTGACTCTGCCCCTGATTGTCACCACCTGTTTTCCGCCTGTCCCTTGTTATCCCTGTGTTTTATAAGCCCCGTGTTTGCCCCTTTTTTTCGCTGGTCTTTGTACTGTTTGGTCGTGTTTGTATGTTGGTTCGGTGTTTCTGTGTTTATCATGTCTGACCTGCATTCTGTTTGTGTTGGCTATTGGAACCTGGACCATCTTGACCATGACCCTGGATTTGCCCACAATAAAAGTCGCTTATCTCAACGTATGCGTCCGCCTCCTCACTCCCCGGCATTACACTATGTTACATTATCAGCATTATGTTACTGTGACATACTGTCCTACATACTGTCCTCCCATGTTATTTTACCTTAAAAATGTTGTGACAAAATCTAATAAAAAATCAATGTCAACTGACACTCATGTGCAACTTCTATGACACATTGCTGCCTATTGGAATAAATGTTTATGTAGGTCTATGTCAGTTGTCTTGATGGATGTCTCATGTAGGTGTTGTGCAGCCTAATAAATATGCCTAAATTAAAGTGTTATTGCAATTTACCATTTTTGAGTATGTGCTGTAAAGCTTTTTTGGGCACACCACAGAGAGGTCAATTGCATTTACAATATTGAATTTCCAATATTCTGGTCATTATTGTTGGTTACTATTCAGTTAAATTGGCAAAGATGAAGTAAAAGTACATGGGCTGCCCCCTAACATACCTCGGTGCTTTCCAAAGCATCCAGTGAGTTGAGGCTGTTGTCTGTGATGTTGTGCTGGGTGGGGTTGGGACCCTCGCTCTCCTCTGTCTCATTGAATGAAGCCAGATTAAAGCTACACGCCCGCCTCCTGTTGCCATTTGGTTGAGAATCCCTACAGCAGAATACACATATATCCAGTCAAAAGGCAAACACTAATGCCCTTACACAAATACTGAGCTAAATCTGCCTGAAAACAACACCACCACCCTATCATAGGGCACAGGACAATAAAGCCTCTCTGTCAGTGGCAGTGGCATGGATGTTTGAATTGAATGAGTGAATTGTGATCATGAACGTGGCGAAAGGCTCGGCGCACAGACACAGATCGATGTTGAGGCTTGATGGCTGTCTGGCTGTCTGACTGCACCCTCCCACACATAAAATAAGAGCATGCTTAACACCACCCCTCCATCTCATACTACACATCCTCATAACACCTGCACATCCAGAAACAGCTCACACACACCTAAACCTTGCAGTCAGCACAGACACTAGGGGTGGGGGGGAAAATCAATTCTTGGATGCATCCCAATGTGGACGTGGACAATTCTGAATCGATTCACAAATGTCAAAAATCGATGTTCTAAATTAAAATTTATAACATAATGTTGATGGAATGTAAAAGGTGGAACTTGAAAGTGTGTGCCCAGACACTCTGTGACGTGCACATAATGAAAACATAACTGGATGAGTGAGAAATCTGACCAGCACCGTCTGCATTAAAAGCTAGGTTAGGTCAGGAGTCACAACCCAAATGTTAAGAAGAGCCTTTCATCAAAAATCAAACCACCTTTGGAGCCATAACATTTTATGTCCAGTATGTGCCAATGTCAGGCTAAAAAAAAATATAAACAAAAATGACTTAGCTACTTTGCTCTGCTTTAAGCTTTAGCCGCTTGCCTCCCTTTTCCACCAGAAAACTTTTCCTCAAAAGTAGAATAGTTTCTTGTAAAACTTTCGACTGTTTTATGAGGCTGAAGTCAGCTTCTTATTTGCCCATTTCTTTTGAATTCGAATTTGAAAGGTGGAATGGGGCAATCTGAACGAGAAGCTGACTTTATCTTTGTAAGTTTTCACTGTTTGGCAGTCTCTTGTTGCAGGTTAAACTTTCCAGGAAATGAACTGCACTGCTTGTGACTGCGAATAAGTCCATTTGTCTCCAAATTTTCATCATAAATCTGTCTCTTTGCCTTTTTGTTAGCTACTAGCTCAGCGAGACTACGTTGCTGTGTGACCTACAGTCTTGCCAGCCAGTTCTCAGTTGTTGAGAACCAGGGTTTCGTGGTATGTTGCGCACTTTGGAGCTGAGAGGCAGCGTCCCTTCTCAAAGATATTTAATTTTAAAATGAAATTTAAAAAGAACGGTTCAATCAGATTTACATGATTTCCTCTTAGTCCAAATGCAGTCCATCAGTCATATGTTTGGTGTCCACATTTGGCTTCTTTACTTTAGAACTGAAGCTACTAGGCTAATGGTGCTAACAATCACTAGAAGTCAATAGTCACCCAAACTGTTTTCACAAATAAATGCCAAAATCTTTATATGTGTATTTGTTTTAAATTATGGCATTCATTTTAAATTATGTATATGCATATGACTTATTAAAATTACATGGATAGACCTTATCAACACATATAAACTATATTACCTGCTTTCTGTTGCTATTTCGCCTTCAAACTCTGTGACACAGGAGTACAGGGGCATGTTCTAAAACATCATTATGCAGGTATGTAGAGTTAATAATACCTAGGGTTTACTGGTCACTGTCACTGGTGGGTCTAGCAAGTGATGCATTTCTTCATGTGTATACAGGTCTGAACACATACGATTGAGGCTAATTGGTGCAGAAAATGCAGTTGTCAAGTTTGCAATCAAATATTATACTTATTTCCTGAGTACACTCACTTCTCTGTGTTACCCCATGATGCATCTGTGTTGTGATATCCCTTAGCCCTGTCTTTGGTCGTCTTGTGCGAAGAAAATAAATTATTCCAGTAATCAAACACCTTTTAGTTACACAGAGAATGTTTTTTTTTTTTTTATATATAGTTTAAAGTAAGTCATACTGTGTTCTAAACCAGTGTTTCCTAATCCTGGTCCTGAAGAAACACTGTCCTGCACACTTTAATGCTTTCCCTGCTTTAATACACCCACTACAACACAGCAAGGGGTTGTTAACAAGCTGATTAGTGAGCTGTAGAACACTAACATATGCAGGGCAATTTGCCTCTGGGAACAGGGTTTGGAAACATTATTCTAAACCACATCAACTTGTATGTGAGACCTGAATTATGATTTGGATCCAGTTGGAGCAGGTTGAGAGGAAATGTTGCGTATGTATTAACAGAAATAATTTGGGTGACTACGGACTTTCAGTGTTTGTTAGCACAGTTTGACTAGCAGCTCCAGTTCTAAGCTAAAGAAGCAAAACCTAACCATCTAAATTTGCCTTTTCATCAAACTGTTGCCTAAAGAAACAAAAGTTATTCCTGACATGGAAACACAGCTCATTATAAACACACATACACACACTGCTTACTGTTGAAGCAGTCCAGCCATGGTCATGAGTTTGAAGTTGATGAAGGGACTAGCCACCTCTATGTACTGTTCAGGCTTCTGGACTGGAGTCTCTGTGGTAAACATCACATTTAGCAAAAGAGGCTGGCACCGAAACATAAATTCCACAACATATAGCATTCTGCCTTAATAGAATAGTATGTCACTAAGTCACATCTACACAATTTCCCTTTACCAATGCACAGGCAGGATAACTGCTAGGCATTGCTACCTGTCCCACCGCCAATGGTGCCATTGGGCCAGCTGCAAGGTTGTCAGCTGGGAGTCATGCCTTAATGATGCTTCACTCCATTAATCTTGGAAGATTTGTTGGTACTGGAGCAGTGGCAGGAATGTCTCCCTGCCACCCACTGCAGCTGGTCCTAGAACCCTTTCTTCCCCCATGACTTATCTTTCCTTCTAAGCCACAGCCTGAAGCTTGTCGCATCAGCCAAGACATGTTTGCTTCTTTAGTTTTGCACTGGAGCGTTTGAATGTCTTGGCTAATCAACTATTAATTGATCAACTATTAATATTAATAAAACTAATTAGGGCTGTGGGCTGAACTGAATATTTTTTCACCAACCTATTCAATGAAAAACTGATAAAACCTCATTGTGTCTGTATATGAGGTTTTTTCAAACACACACAAATGTGAATACACACAGAGCCCTAACCCTTGGGTTCATCAGTGATGTTCCTCTCCTTTCGAGGGCGGATAAGTTTCCAGCGAGGCACAGGGGGTGATTTTGGGGCAGCCACAAGGGGGCAGGCTCTGGTTCGTGTGAGCAGCACGGGGTGACTGTAGAGCTGGGAGAGCCCATACTGCCTCAGTCTCTCTGACGAGTCTGACTAGAGAACACACACATACACACAACCACCACCATGGATTATAGAATACAGAGAGTTAATAATGGATTAGACAGCCAGCACTGAGCCAAACAGAGTAGCATATAGCCTGAGCACATGATGGAGGGAGGGATTGGAGAGATGGGTGGAAGGAGAAAAGGAGATCACAGTTTTGAGAAAACTAATAAAATAATGAGCTTCAGATATATGGGCTTGGGCACCTCACTATATCTTAAGAGATGAGAAGAGTAAGTCTCTCATTTAGTAATTATGGGCTTTTAAACAATAACTACCATTACTGTGGTGCAGTTTGTCACATAACAGGAAACTACTACAGTGTAGGTTTCTCTCCCTTTCCTCATGAAGAATTTCCATACCTTTTAATATTAGAGTTTATATTAGAATAGTCAAGAATCACAGATCTCAAATCAGAACCTCTAGTATATATTATTTTGATTACAGAATACACATACACTGCAATTTAAAATTTGCCTATATTAACCTCTTCCGTTACTCTTATAAAACTGCAACTTATAAGGTAAAAAAAAAAACCTGAATGCCTGGGGGAATTTACTGAATTTATTAATTTTTTTATTTTGGGGGAGGGGGGGTTCTTATAAAAAAAATTGACTGCTGCTCCAGTTTATTTCTTCTAACTATGCCTCATCATCCTTTACATGCTGAATTCATAAAGAGTTATCATGTAGCTTGACAGTAAATGGGCATTTCCCCCCATTTTCCTCTACAATGTAATGTTTATAATATAAAGACTTTAAAATTTCAAGAACAAGAAGGGAATAAAATGATACTGTACTATACGATTACATCTTAAAATTACGTTTATGATTTTGTCAAGTTATTTAAATTCATCTCCAATACTGTAATATGACAAATCCTGGATAATAATTTTATTACAACTCACTGCTATTCATCTTTCTTAGTCATTTTGGATTCTCTGCTCTGCTCATCATTTTGGACATCTCTATAATTTCTGAATTGTTATTTAAAGCCTCTTAGCTTCCTACTAATTATTTAAAACATGTTAAGTTGCATAGGACTTGTACAATAGAATAATTTCATAAACTTGTCTGCAAACAAACTGATTTCCTACAATGGAAAACACTGATTCCAAAATATGCACAGGGATTCAAAACTTTTGCATGGTAGTATGCATTTTTTAGAAATTCCATATTCTTGTAGGGGTGGAAATGAGAACTGTTAAATTGTATGCTTTTCCAAACATTATTAAGAACCTTATAATATAAGTCTATTCCATCAAGCACTACACCTTTTTCCGGTTCCCACAGTCCTGATCTAACTGAATGGTTAGAGAATAAGGAAATGAGATGAATCGAGCATGTTAGAGCAGGGTCTCCAGGATTGGATTTAAGGGACATTGTCATGGGCGGCATTGAAGACTAGCATATTGTAAGCTGTCTGTTGTTGTCGGTCGAATATATTTCAATATTTGTGGCATTATGGGAGAGAGCTTTGAGAATACCATCTGGCCCAGCACGGAGGTCCTCTTCTCCTGCAGGTGCAACGGCTGGTAACTGGCACACACTACCATCTGAGGAGCAGGAGGAGGCATGCTGCCTAGACCAGAGATAGAAAGAGTGTATGTGATGGGGGGGTGAGAGACAGAGAAAAAGAGGCACATCAGACAGGGAGAGGAAAGGAGATTATTCTTCCCATTATCCAAGCTCTTTGTATGCATCGCTGCACACTGGAACGAAGCACTTCCAAGTCCCCCTCAGTTTGGGAAAAGAACAATTAAGAAGGGTTCACGAAAAATGCAACGAAGTGTTTTCAAACAATGGAAAGCCGATACCGTATATGAGCCGAGAGAGGAAAAACAGCACCATTATTACACACAAAGCAGCTCAGCGAAAAGAGAGTAGATCTGTCAGCAGCTATTCGCCCATTCAGATCAGAGTAAAAGAGAGAGAGACAGAGAATGCAATCACTATTTCTACTGTGATTTTTTTGTTTTGTTTTCTCCCCAATTTATTCAATTTACTGTCCAATTCTACATTCTACATTGGCATGCCACTATTAATTGATGCTTCCAAGCTAGGAAGGTTAAGGCTGGCACATGTACCCTATAAGACACACTGACTAGCATTGCACTGAGTGATTGGGGGGGGGTGGACTTTTGGACTCCTGGCCATGGGCCCAATCCCATTTCTTCTTTTTACCCCTACCCCTTGTTTTCAAGTGTCACCCTAACCCCTCGGAACTGAGTTACAACGGGTAGTGGTTGAAAACTTGCCCTATGAAATGGAACAACTCTCAAATTAAAGAAAAAAAAACAAAAAACAAAAACATTGCTTCATTAACAGGCTACTAGCACTGCTCTGTAGGTTACCCAGCCCGTCTTCAGCGGTGGCAGAGAAGGGAAACGTTCAGCAACCTCACTGCTGGGCTTTAGTTACATTTAGAGCATCATATGCTTTCAAAGAGGGGGTAAAAGACAATTATTCATTATCGCCCACTGCTAATTATTTGGTGTTACGAAGCTGAAGGCAGCTATTCACCAGCTTCAAATTTTTCAGTTCCACCTTAAATGGAGCAGCAGTGACATTGTGGTGCTTCAGACATCAGAACTGACAAACTAATTAAGGTGGAACAGGAAAGTTAGCTGGCTACCTACTGAGACATTAGCATGCTATTAGCGATTTTTTATGCTTGTTAAGAAGAAAACAAATATAATACATTGAAATGACATTCAACTAAGATAAAACAATGGTTATCGTAATTTTTAACAGAGAAAATACATTTGTGGGTTTATTTGCTCACTCATGGAGCCATCTTGCCAGTTTTTCTTTTATTTCTCTCACCACTCCAAACAGAGGGCTAAGGGCTCAGTGGTAGGGGCAAGGGGTGAATTGGGATTGGATGGTTATGCCATTCAGAGAGATGGTGACCACACTCACTTATCAGAAATATAAAAAAAGTTTATTTACCCTTGGGTTTTATACCACAGTATATTGTTAAAAACAGTAACTGCCTTATCTTTAGCCAAGAATGTCAGGCAAATATTATCTGGTTTTACTGAGCAGAACAATGGCAGGAGAGAGAGGTTGTACTAATTCCATCACATGTTGTCATAAATGGGGATAACATTTCCTGTAAGGATACTTCAACAGCTTACTGTATGTGTTATTGGTATCCCATGTTCAAAGTAATATGTAAATATTCTTTCTGCAATGACAAATGACAAAATCTTATTTTTATTGTACTTCACTGTGTACTGTAGTTTATTGTATTGTTTGTTATTGTATTGCATTGAATGGCACAGAGTTCTGTGTTCAACTCTGTTTCTTTTTCTCTTGGTGTCTGTAGTGACATCTTGTTTCTAGCAGTATCTGAGCTCAGGACTGTCTTTTTCTCTAAGCTATTGGTAACTAGCAAAGATACTTTCTCTAGATTGACAAAGCACTTCTTGTAAGTCGCTCTGGATAAGAGAGTCTGCTAAATGCTGTAAATGAAAATTGTTGTGTTTTTGCTAGCTTAGATTGAATCCTTTAGATATACATAGAGAGTGAGTCCTCGTCTAACACAGGCCACCATGGTGCAGCACCACGTTTCTACATGTTCTACCATGTTGTTGCGTTAGCTTGCTAATTTCATCACATATAGCCATAAATGGGGATACAATTTCATGTTATGATACTTAGTAAAAACCCTGTTTAATTTTAAGGAATAAGAAGAGGCTGGAAAATAGTAATGTAAAAATAAATTATGACCTTTTTGGTACATAAAACCCCACAAATGTTATAAATGAACCTCAAGGGGGAAAATACAAGAACACGATGCTACCAAGCTGATAGGGTGAAGGATTTCATGTGAAACAAGTCATCCCATCTTTTTAAACTCAACGTCATTAGACAGCTCAACTACCAATTCTGATTTTTCTTCTATTTATGTCTTCCAACTAGTGCTATAGCACCACCAATTTCAAGCTGCCACTTCAATGTAAAAATGCGAAGGACACTCTCTAGAGCCACTGTTCGGTTTGTCCGCACTAGCCCACTGTAGAAACATTGTGCTGCAACATGGAGGCCTGTGTTGGATTTGGACTCACTCTCTATGTATATAAGAAGAACTCAATCTAAGCTAGCAAAAACATAACAATTTGTGATAACATAGCAGGGGATGTCACACTAATGAAAACATGGCTTTATATACTATATTCTATTTCTGCTAATAGATGCCCCAAAAAATCTTACACACTGCACCTTCAAAGAGATGGTAACATATGCTGCACAGAGTTATCAAAAACATCAATATGTCGAACAGTATAACAATCTTTGGGTATGTCATTAAATCCAGTAACCCTCCCATCTCTAGTCAAGAACATCAGGTGAATATTCCCTGATCTTCCAGAGAGAGAGAGATACAGTCGACATTATCCTTAAAGAATTGAATAAATGGAGCAGGGTCCTAGGCAAGGTTAATGAGATGCTCTATTCTTCATGTTCTTGGGGAAAACGCACAGTAAATGTTCCCATAATATTAATAGAACGAGCTACGTGCGTCTATGTGTGTGTGTAGCAGAGAGAGGCAGAGACTTATTGCTTGAGGCATAGATGATCTAGGGCTTGGTGCCAACTTATATATGTCACAGCATGTTACAATCTTTCCCTAATTAATTAGTATTGACCACATGGAAGCAGTGAGACAGAGAGTGAAAGACACAACAATAAAGAAACAAAGGAAAAAGTCAACGAGATAGGCATGGAGAAAGTAATATTTCAATAGCAGCCCTTTTAGCTCCCTCCTGATGTAATTCTGTCATTCACTTACAGAGACTAATTACCCAAAAGAGCCATAAAGCTCTGCTCGTCATTTCTCTTAATAGGAAAATCAAGCATCCATGCCAGCACATCCACTGATTTGAGCGCTTTCTCTCAAACCACTGTCAATTTTCTGCCAATTTTGTGGTTTTGTGTGTGCTTCTGTGTATGTGCGTCACCAAAGCACACCTCACAGATGAACTGGAGAGTAACAAAAAGGCAGTTGCACCCTCGGGGCATGCCAAATAATTCAGATGTGCTCAGCACACTACAGGCATACCTGAGAATAAACCATCTTAATGACTCTTTTGGTAATCCAGGACGTACACGCAACACATACACACTCTTTCTCTCTCTGTATCACAGCAGACAAGAGGGTTAGCTATATGATTTATTCATGCTGATGATACACGCAGATCAGAGAGGTTCCATAATGCATGAACCTACAGAGGAAGCAAGGCGTGGCAGCAGGTGAGGTCTTTTCCTGTGGACAGGCGGTCAGTAGAGCTTGAAATATTTGTCCACACCCTAGGGGTCTTCACTATTCATGTCTAGGTTTGGTCATGATAGGTAGTTTCTTTCTGAAGTATCTGTCAGGCTCAGGTTGGGTTCAAATTTCATGACTGGGTTTTTCATTGAATTCATCAAATTATACTTATATTTATATACTGAATTTACATTAATTGAATTGCATGTAACCTTGAGGAGTTGTTTGATGTTAAATGTTCCATTCTAGAGTAACTTACCAAGTCAGAATTGTTCACAGTGATGGTGAACCAGACATCCACCTCTAAAAGCTCCCCACAGACAGTTCTTACTCAAAATGGTTATGAATATGATTTCTGAAGTCAGGGACTTTGTTTTAAGATATTTTTGTGATTAAGCTGTTCACCTAAAACATATTTCTAAAACCATTTATGGTGGAGAGGTACATGCAGGATGCAGAAAATTTCTCACTATTTAATCATCATCAGCATTGCATAAAAACTCATAGGTTCACTGGTGGTTTTGGATAGTAAATAAAATGGCTACATTTGTGTTGTAGACATCACAATCCTCAGTTCCTATCAACACCACTGTAAAGATATCTGAGCCTGTAAGTTTCTCTACAATGTTCCTTTAACATCCAACTACTCTAAATGATTTTGTCTACATCTCAACCAATGACTTATGTAGAAAACTTGAAAAATGTGTGGAATTCCCCTTTAACTACAGGCATTTTTTTGCAATGCTGGACAAGCTTTACAGAACACTAAAAAAAACAGTTCAACCAATAAATTTAGAATCATTACATAACTGAGTTAAGTTGAATGAGATTTTTGCCAATAATCTGTAATGTTTGTCCAACCTAGAAAATAATTTTCAAAACTTTCATGAACAGATCAATTATTCATACATTAGTTTATACAGCTACGAACTAATAAATAAAGTATGTAGTTATGAGAGCGAGGAAGGGAATCTACATGCACTCACAGTTCCATGGATTTTAAGGGGTTAATTAGACACACTAAATCCAATAATTTGTTTGTGTGACAGCAGCATGAGCATGTGAGCAATGGATTGTGTTTATTTTAATGTTTAATGTTTGATTAATGTTTATTTAGAATAAATACTTGGAATGTAGTCAAAAATGATCAATGATGATCAGTTAAAGAAGAGTTTAGACCTAATTGTAAATGATAATTTGACTATTCTCATGGTTTGGTTTTTGATGATCTAATGACAGTTAAGTCAGTAGGGGTGGACAATTCATCATGATATTGTGATATTGCAATGCAAAGCTATGACAGTGTGCATCATGTTGATGCATCAATGTATCATTTAGAATGGACATTCTATTAATTATGTCATCTAGTACAACTACACTGTTCAAACATCAAAGTTTGCAAATGATCAGTACCAGTTAACAAATCTCTCTTGCACATCTCCTGCCACCCAGCTTTAGCCTTGTCAGTAAACTCTGCAACAATATGATAACAGTCATCATTTTTCTTTATTCGAATTCTGTTCAAAATATTGTGAGACTGCAGTATTGTGAACACTCTATTGTAAACAAAAATTGTGGACTAAACGTATCGCGACAGCTCAAGTCATCACTGTCACTATGTAACTTATTTTTATTCTGTCTCTGATTGGTGTTGGTCACCATTTTGTGAGGCTATAGTCAGGTGTGGGTGTTAAAACTCTGGACAAGGAATGTTCTCTGTCTACGTTTGTGTTTGGTTAAAAATTTCAGGCCCAATTAAAACTATAGCTGCCATGGTATGAGAGCTGCAGCCCACTGTGAAGTAGAACTCGTGATATGTTTTTCAGAAAATACAGAGCGTTTTTGCCTGGAAAATGAAATATTCATGATCAGCTGCATTTTTCGTAGAGTGAATAATGCTTCTTGGGTAGGAAGAATAGCAACACATATATTGACATATGGGCATAAACATAACATCAAAAAGGTCTCTTTTTTCACAAACATCCACACACAAAAAGTTACGCACTGTCAGCTGTAGGTTGAGTGGTAGTATTTGGCTGGGTGGAGGTTGGTTCTTTGGATTGGGTGGTCTTTCTGTCTTTGTCCCCATCTTTGCTTTTCCTTTTCTCTGAAAGTAAATGCATAGCAGACTATGACTTAAATGCTGGGAATACATTAGTCTTGGTCCACTACAAGAACAGAAACATCACTAATTGATAAATTATGCATGAGAAATATTCAGTTGACATGACTATGGTGGTCAGATTCTTTTAGAATAGTACTAGGAACAGTTTCACAGAGGAAAATCTCAGCTTGTTTTTGACATGACAGGGTGAAGGTCATGTTAAGAAGATCTGACACATTTTCACAGTAGTTAGTGTAAAGATTAGGACAGAAAAAGCTAAGCCTTATTATGCCTTTGAGAAAGAATCACTCATGATCATATGAATAAGCTGAGGTATATTACAGACTGTAACTGAAGCTTACAGTTTATTCTTGTTAGTAATCTGTTGCAGGCTGACTAACATTGGGTGATATGGTGTTGCATCTGATGGCAGGATTTCACTTTTGGTGAAGTATTACAAATTAGCTAATAGTTTTAGACACAAACTGAATGTTTCATCACCTCTTCTTTTAACAACACTCTGTAAGCATTTTGGAACTGAGGAGACCAATTGCTGTAGTTTTGAAAGTGAAATGTTTCACCATTTTTGCTTAACATAGGATTTCAGCTGCTCAACAGTATCCATTATTTCCAAAAAGAATTTAAAATGTTGATTTGTCAGACCACAGAACACTTTCTGACTTCCTCCATTTTAAATAAGCTTGGGCCCAGAGAAGGCGGTAGTGTTTCTGGATCTAGTTTATATATGCTTATATCTTTGCGTTTAAGAGTTTTAACTAGCATTTGTGGATGCAGCGCTGAACTGTTTTCACAGACAGTGTTTTTCAGAAGTGTTTCTGAGCCGATGCAGTGATTTCCACTACAAAATCATGCCTGTTTTCAATGCAGTGTCGCATGAGGGCCCAAATATTACGGACAGTAAATACTGGTTTTTGGTCTTGTGCCTTAAATACAGAGGTTTCACTAGATTCTGTGAATCTTTTAACGTTATTACGTCCTGTAGATGATGAAAATCTCTTTCCTATTTTATGTTGAGGAACGTTATTCTTGAATTGTTGCACTATTTGTTCAAGCAGTACACAACTTTACCAGCCTTTTCTAGTCCCTGTCCCAACTTTTTTGGAATGTGTTGTGGCATCAAATAAAAAATTGGCATATATTTTTCAACAAACAGTAACATTTCTTAGTTTCAAATTGTGATATGTTATCTTTGAAGTATTTTTCTTTGAAAATATGATTTGTATTTGTATTTTTTATTTACATTCTGCACAGCATGCCCAATGTTTTTGGAAAAAACTGTTGCAGATGCATGTATAAAATGATTCTAATTTGATGTTAGTGCCATATAGTTTCATAGGTTTTAAAATATTTGATGAAAGCTGTACAAATTTAAAACATTTTGGGCATGTCCAGAAATAAACATAAACAGAGCTGTAGATAATTCCAAAAGGACTGAGAAAGATGTATAGCATCATGTTAACTATATTATTTACCAATTATTGACTTTTCATAGAATATTTAAAAAAATTAATAAAGCAAATTTTTGATGTCTAGATTATCTTCAGTGAAAAAGCAATTATTGTATAGAAAATAACAAAAATTATTAATGCAACTTTGTCTCTGTACTGTATGTCTGCTCCTGTATATATTTCACTACCTTTGTGATTTTCCTTGCTCGGAGTAGGTGACTCAATGTTACATTCATTGTCCTGTGAATCTTTAGCAGGAGTGATGTCGGCCGATGAGGTCCTTTCTTCTGAGCTCTCCTCCATGATCTGGAACCTCGGAATGGCATTCTTCAGGAATTCCCACACTTTTCCCACATATCGGGATCTAGGAATGCCATCCAAACACAGCGTTAGGACAGTCTACAGTCAATCATCCCTCCTTAAGTGGCAGTTTAACCATCGTATTGCAGTGTTTAATCATCCTGGCTTATCAAAACGTGTTCAAGCCTAATTGAATGCAATGTCGCTTGTATCCGATTAATGACCTGCTGTGAGATCAATGTCTAACGTGAAACCAGCTGAACAGACATGGAGCATATCTTCCCACACTAATCAATAAATGGCAATTAGAGGGAACCAGCGGGTTGCTGTTAATGAATACACTGTACGCAAATACTCCAGGTTTATGTCCACATTTAACACAGACACAACATTAAGGTTCACAGGCAACGAAATAATGGACAGTACATATGGTGTATTAAAAACAGACCATTCCTTTGACCTTCAGATATGTTTTCCATCATCTTTAGGAATTTAATTTCTACCTTGCTAAGCTGAAAGGGATAGATTTAGGGATTAGGGAAGGGAATACTGCTAAGTTGTCAGCCAGAGAGGCACTGGAAGTGCCGTGTTTTTCTGGCCTGCTCTGCTCCTCCCTGTCATGTGTGAGCCAGGCTTGAATGGGAGCAGTTGGAGAGAGAAGCATGGAGCTTGGCACAACAGCAGATTCGCAACATGGAATAAAGAACACCAGGAAATCCTGAAGCCTTGTTCTAATATATACACATGCACACTAAACACCATCAATATTTCATTTTGATGGTTTAAATAGGGCAATAAAAAAGTTCATTTAGAAACAGCTGAAATACTGTTACAACATACAGGATAACTGAAACATCAGACTAAACAAAGAAAAAAGCAATATATATATATATATATATATTATATATATATATATATATATATATATATATATATATATATATATATATTATATATATATATATATATATATATATATATATATATTAGTGTGAAAAAAAGACCACTCTTCATGTCTTTATTTCCAGTCAAAATTTTGTACATTATTCATTTTCCAGCATCATTTCAATATATATATATATATATATATATATATATATATATATATATATATATATATAGATATATATAGATATATATAGATATATATAGATATATATCTTCTTCTTCTTTCGGCTGCTGCCTTTAGGGGTCGCCACAGCGGATCATCTGCCTCCATCTTGCCCTATCCACTGCCTCCTCTACTTTTACACCAACCATCTCCATGTCCACCTTCACTACATCCATAAACCTTCTCTGAGGTCTACCTCTTCTCCTTCTACCCGGCAGCTCCATCTCCAACATTCTTTGCCAAATATATCCACTATTCCTCCTCAACACATGTCCAAACCATCTCAACCTGGCCTCTCTGGCTTTATCTACAAATTGCTCCACCTTCACTGTCCCTCTGATCTGCTCATTTCTAATCCTGTCCATCCTTGTCACTCCCAACGAAAATCTCATCATCTTCATCTCCGCCACCTCCAGCTCAGCCTCCTGTCTTTTAGACAGAGCCACAGTCTCCAAACCATACATCATAGCAGGACGCACTTGTCTTGTAAACCTTCCCTTTCACTCTTGCTGCTATCCTTCTGTCACACATCAGCCCTGACATCCATCTCCACCCACTCCATCCTGCCTGCACCCTCTTCCTCACCTCTTTTATATATATATATATATATATATATAATCAAATATTTCATTATTCAGTGTGTACATCTTTTGCCTTTATTACAGTTTCTATTCTTTTTGGGAGTTGTCTTCTCAATGCTTCTTGCATCACAATGAAAGGTGGACAGAAACATTTTTTCAGATCTGAAGCATGAGTAGAGCTTGATTTTTTTTTTGTGAACAGTTGTGTGCAGTTTTAGAAATTCCTATTTTCCAGTTATTTTCCTTCAACTTTCCATTATGCAAAGGGATTATCTTACATATAATGTCCTCAAAAATGAATCTGAAAAATCCATAATCTGTATGTAATGGCTATTTTAATTGAAGGTTAAATACATACAGAATAATGTCTAAAAAGATTTAAAATTTGCTGGTAAAAGCCATGCCAAAGAAAACTGCAGTATAATATCACACCACCACTACCCTAGAACTAATTTTCCAAACACTTGCCAAATTGAACGAACTCAGATAATACAGAAAATATGGCAACTTTTTTTTTAACATACTGAAAACAATATCACCAAATTCTAGACAAGTGACCTCATGCCCCTTTACAATCACATATTTTGCAAGATCAGAAAAGACCAGATACAATTGGTCTATATCATAAGTTATTCTAAAATTTTAGTTATTAAAAACCATGCATGTACATGAATCAAACGAGATAGTCAGTTGCTCATTAATAATAAGTGTTACATCAATACAGAAGTGGGTAAAATGACAATGTATCATGATACATTTTGTTATTATGCCATACAATATGCTTTTCTGAGCATGGACATGGACATTTTTAGTACTTAAAGAACACCGGCCAACTCCATGTTTCATTATAAAGAGAGGATTTTTCATCAGCAATTTTAAGCGTGGCACAAAATATCTTGATACGTACTGTGTATCACAAAAATGCCTTTATATATTGCAATTTTTGCCACATATCCAACCCCAACATTAACAAAATTTCTGCCAAAGAACACAGACTAAAAGACAGCAATTGTGCTGATTTAACATATTTTATTCTTGTGCAACAGGCTAGTATTCGAATCACGTCAATTCAAAGTATTCTTTTCATTCTTATCAGTTACAAATTTTGTCATATCGGTTAAGCCCTAGTACAACACAAATGAAATTATGAGAAAGGAGCTTTACAAAAAATGAACACAATAAGATACTCTCACTCTCTCTCTCTCTCTCTCTCTCTGTCTCTCTCTCTCTCTCTCTGTCTCTCTCTCTCTCTCTCTCTCACACAAACATATATTCCCAGTTACGCTCTGCTGTCATGTCATGCTTCACGCTGTTAGAGCAATGTGACAGAAAAACTGTGTGTGTATATACACAATGCACAAACACGCACACACACTTCTTTCTCTCTCTCTGCATGTACACTGATAAGGTCTCAGCGGAAGCCTCCGAACCAATGAAACTCAATAGAGCGTACGAAACAAGACGCCCTGCAGCATTTGCCGAAACAAAGCCGACACGGGCGCTATGCTTCGGAAGGCTGCAGAGCTAACATGCCCTTGTAAGACCATGACCACAGGTCATGCCTCATACCACATTCACATTAGCCCGCTAACTCAATCATGAAAGAACGGAAGACATGCATGTTGCTGGTTGCTTGTTCATGGGAGGTGCTGAAAGAAGCGTACTCTATGGGAGGCCAACGTCTGCGGCCATTACTGCCTAATCACTGTGGCATTGTTTGTCCAGCCTGGCCCATGCCTAGTCCCAGAGGGAGAGTAATAGATCAATGTAGCAAATATAGAGTAATTGAGAATCGTGTTCACTGTGTTAACTTATTTTCAATAGAAAACCCACATAATTGCACAATTCCACATATAACTGTACGTTCATCGGACTGTTTAGTCTGTCTTACTGAGGCATTTTGGACAAAGAACTTATCATCTTAAGAACTTATCTTCTTAAGGTTGGGAAATAAATGTCAATACAGACTGGAACAGCAGTGCTACACAATGATAGGCATGATATGTAAGTAGGAGTATTTCAGAGCTATAGTCTTGGGAAATAAATGTCAATAGAAATTGGGCAACGCACCACCTACATCCCATGAGGAAAATGGCTTGCTATGTAAATAACAGAGGCACAATATGAAAGCTGTAGTGAGCAAGAGAGTCTTACTGAAGGGGTATTATCTCTGGTATCCAGCCAGTCAGACAGTGGATGACAGTGAACTCTCCCAGCTCTCTCCCGGGGCTTGGCACCACACTGAAGGGACACACAGTGACAATGGCAATGTCAATTCCAGCACCAGCGAGCATCAATACCATTGCTGTCCTCATGGTTAATTTAGGCCATTTTCCCTACTTGACTGAGCCATCTTGGTTATTTCCCTGTAGTGACCTGTTTGAGTGCAGGCCACACTCAATTCACAGTCACAGACACTATATTAGAGTAGCTGAGAAAGATGAAAATAGCATCAATAACTGTATATAAAGAAACAGCTCAGTGTTAGTGAAGGAATTAAAACCATGGATGTGAAATCCTGACTGAAATGAGCTCCACAGGGGAACCGAGGCTTTCTTTTGGTTGCATTCCCACCATGAGCAACATCTTTCTATATGCCGTATAACTTCATTATGCTGCGGTTTCATGAAATCAGATGACTCTTTGTGTGTGTGAGCATGTGTCAATGTGTGTGTGTGTGTATGCGTGTGTGGCCTATTGCTCTCTCTCCCTCTCTTTCTTGAAGAAACCAGATGGCAGATGCACTAATTGTGCCTCAAGGGATGCTGTATTCAAGCAGTCCGGCAGCTATTAATTAACTGCACCATTTCACCGCTCTTCTTTTCTCCATGCTCACACCAAGTCAAATGACACACCGTCATTTGCATCACTGGCTTAACCCCTTAAACAAGGACCAAGAGACTGTCTGTGGACCCACACTCTCAAAACTACATAACTTACATAATTACTTTTTAGTTACTCAATAACTCATATAAGTCATTATTGTATATTGTATAATGAATCTTAAGATTAATAACTGAATAATAAGCCTGCAAATAAAGGAGGAAAAGTGACATTGCCTGTCACTTCTTCAGGTGAACAGCTGTTATGTGTCTGCCTTTTCCAGAAGATCCCAGAGGAGCCTCAGGAAAAATATTGCTGTTGTTTCCTGTGAACTTTCCCTGCACATGATAAATGATTCACAGATCCCAGCAACTTCTGCCTTCTTGACTTAGATTAAACATTTACACACACTGACCTTTGACAAATCCACCATTCAAACATTCATTTGGCACATTCATAAAGGGAGCCTTAAACCCTCGATTTATCAAGGTTAAGCAAGCCTAATATTCCTGTGAGTGAGTATGAGAGAGCATGGTAAGGGCCTACCTTGGATTCACTATGTTATCATTTTTAGAGCACCTAACACCTTCATCATTTGATTCTGGGAACTTCATTTGATTGCAGAGTTTTGTAGCAATGATCTCATGAAATACTTACTCCGTACTGGCTAGCTTAAGGATAGCTTTAGTCAGCAGCATAGGCCAAAGCTCTGACTGGTTAGTGGTAGCTGGAAGCAGCAGATTGCTCTTCTCATCAAATGGCAAAAAGTCATCAATAGTGATCTTCCTCCAGCAACCCTGAGACGGAGAGAGATACAGTGTCTTGCAAAAGCATTCAAACCAGTTAAAAGTCATTAGACTCAACTAGATTACAAATGACACTATCAAAAATGATACTTTGTGCTGTGTCGTATATTATTTTATTTTATATTAAATGCCGTAAATGATATTTTGAAACACTAACCGCAAAATGAATTGATGTAAAGTGATATGCATTTTATGCAAGAAAATTACTAACTGAAAAATGATGTTTGCATACAATATCTCACAAAAGTGAGTACACCCCCTCACATTTTAACAAATATTTTATTATATCTTTTCGTGGGACAACACTATGAAACTTGGTTATAACTTAAAGTAGCCAGTCTACAGCTTGTATAGCAGTATAGATTTACTGTCCTCTGAAAATAACTCAACACATAGCCATTAATGTTTAAACAGCTGGCAACACAACCGAGTACACCTCACAGTGAACATGTCCAAATTGTGCTCAATATTTTGTGTGACCACCATTATTATCTAGCATTGCCTCAGTCCTCCAGTTTCCGAAGGGAGGAGATCATGCTCTGCTTCAGAATGTCACAGTACATGTTGAAATTCATGTTTCCCTCAATGAACCACAGCTCCCCATGCAGCTCCAGATCATGATGCTACCGCCACCACGCTTGACTGTAGGCAAGAGAGAGTTGTCCTGGTACTCCTCAACAGGGCACCACCACACATGCTGGACATCATCTGAGCCAAACAAGTTTATCTTGGTCTCGTCAGACCACAGGATATGGTTCCAGTAATCCATATTCTTGAACTTGGATGGCCATGCAGACCAAGTTGATGCATTGTGCGGCATATGGTCTGACCATTGACAGGCTGACCTCCCACTTCTTCAACCTCTGCAGCAATGCTGGCAGTGTTTATGTGTCTATTTTTTTTAAACCAACCTCTGGATATGTGGACTTTACTTCTTTGGTCGACCCTGGAAAGGCCTGTTCCGAGTGAAAACTGTCCTGGAAAACCACTGTATAACCTTGGCCACCATGCTATAGCTTAGTTTCAGGGTGTTAGCAGTCTTCTTATAGCCTATGCCAATTTTGTGGAGAGCAACAATTCTATTTCTCACATCCTCAGAGAGTTCTTTGCTATGAGGTGTCATGTTGAATATCCAGTAGCCAGTATGTTTTGTACCCAAATGTAATAGCCCTGCTCCCCATTCACACCTGGATCCTTGTAACGCTAACAAATCACATGACACCAGGGAGGGAGAACGACACAATTGGGCACAATTTGGACATGTTCACTGTGAGGTGTGCTCACTTGTGTTGCCAGTTATTTAGACATTAATGACTGTGCGTTCAGTTATTTTCAGAGGACAGTAAATCTATACTGCTATACAAGTAGGATATAACTGACTGTTATATCCAAGTTTCATTTCTATAGTATTGTCCCATGAAAATATACAATAAAATATTTGCAGAAATGTGAGGAGTGTACTCACTTTTGTGAGATACTGTAAGTATTCAATCACTATGCTATGGAAGTTCCATGTTAACACAGATAATGTATATGGCCCTGTCAAGGTCTCAGTTGGCTTAACTAGGCCGTTGCCTGTGAAAAGTTCATTGTTTCTGGATCTAATACACCATTAATTCCAGTACTACTGGTGAGACTGTGAATCTGAAGGAGTGTTGTGAAAATGAAGGCCAGAGAGCATTCTAAGGAATTTAGAAAATTATAGACATGCACAAGATATGAAAAAGCTACAAAACATCCAAGTGTCTATATCCCAGTGATCAGAGCAAGAAGGGGACTTGCAAGGGAAGACACCAAAAGACCAAGAATCACTTTGAAAGAGCTACAGAGTTAGGTG